>NW_020229849.1:152500-176087 GCF_003227725.1 Camponotus floridanus
TACAGTACGAATAAGAATCTGAGTGAGTTTAAGTCCAGAGTGAATCTGAACGGACTGACTGACTGATCTAAAACTGAGCAAGAATGAGGTTGAACTGAGCTCTTCTCCCGTTGTTGGAAGAGTTTTTATACTCTTTTAAAATTGAATAGTAGGGGTAATTTATGATGGAGTTTTAAGAACAAATTCTTTAGCTATGAAACGGATTTTTGCGAACTTCTTGGGTGGTCCTTAAGAGAAAGTTTTTCTAGAAATACATATTAGTTGATTCTCTGAATGCATTGCTTGCAAGGTTGTGTCTTACATACATTATAATAAATTACGATAAATGACCCTTTTCAAAGAATTACAATAACTATTTGATTATTTAAAATATTGGTCATTTATCATGATTTTTACATAAATAGATTCTCTCTAATCTTATGGACATGTTTTACAATATATTTATATAAAAGAAGTTTATATTTAAAAGGACTTCCTTATATCGGTCTTTGTCTTTCCTAAGTATTACACATAAGTCTATCTCGCTCGTATGAGATGATTCATATACATACATATATATATATATATGTATGTATATGAATATATATATATATATAATATATGAATATATATATATATATATATATGTATGTATATGAATATATATATATATATATATATATATATATATATATATACAGGGTGTTCAAAAAATCCCGGTACGGGGGAATAATTCGAAAAGTAAGGGTCGAACAAAGAAACTTTTCGGACAAAAGTTATAGGGCTAACTCCGAGCTTTTATCTCGTGACTTTGAGTTTGACCTTCAAGGTTATTTGAAGGTCAAAGTGTTTTTTTTAAATTTTTTTAAACCCCTATTTTTGATTGTATATTCTTATAGCTGACCTCGAGAGCTTTCCAAAACACTATAATAAAATATTTTTCCCTCAAGCATTTATCGAGTTATGAGGCTTCAAATCATTTCTTAATTTTACATAAACCGTAAAATATCTTGTAAAATATTCACTTTTCGATTATTTTACCTTAATACTTTTATGTACAAAATAATGAGAGGAATCAATTGGTGTAAAGAAAACATACAGTTGTTTTTAAGAAAAAATATGTAATTGTTAATTGCAAATTACATGTTTTTTCTTCGAAACAATTGTGTTTATTTTTAGACCAATTGATTCCTCTCATTATTTTGTACATAAAAGTATTAAGGTAAAATAATCGAAAAGTGAATATTTTACAAGATATTTTACGGTTTATGTAAAATTAAAAAATGATTTGAAGCCTCATAACTCGATAAATGCTTGAGGGAAAAATATTTTATTATAGTGTTTTGGAAAGCTCTCGAGGTCAGCTATAAGAATATACAATCAAAAATAGGGGTTCCCATTTAAAAAAAACACTTTCAAATAACCTTGAAGGTCAAACTCAAGGTCAAACTCAAGATCACGAGATAAAAGCTCGGAGTAAGCCCTACAACTTTTGTCCGAAAAGTTTCTTTGTCCGACCCTTACTTTTCGAGTTATTCCCCCGTACCGGGACTTTTTGAACACCCTGTATATATATATATATATATATATATATATATATATATATATATACAGAGTGACCCATTTTAACTGAGGCAGCCAAATAACTCGACAAATAAGCACACTACGAAAAAATGGTTAGAATCAAAATTTCGTCATTTCGAGGGGGACGTACAATGATGTTAAAATCAGCCTCCCCACCCCTCCCCCTGGGCGGTGAGGGGGGGCAAGTTTGAAATCTTAAATGGGAACCCCTATTTTTCATTGCATATTCTTGTAGCTTATCTCGAGAGCTTTCCAAAACACTATAATTAAGTACCTTTTTATTAAGTACTTTTTGAGTTATAAGGCTTGAAATAATTTCTTAATTTTACATAAACCATAAAATATCTAGTAAACCATTCATTTTTCGATTATCTTACCTTCATACTTTTATGTACAAAATAAGGAGAGGAATCAATTGGTGTAAAGAAAACACATAGTTGTTTCTAAGAAAAAATATGTAATTTGCAATTAACAATTCCATATTTTTTCTTAAAAACAACTGTATGTTTTCTTTACACCAATTGATTCCTCTCATTATTTTGTACATAAAAGTATGAAGGTAAGATAATCGAAAAATGAATGGTTTACTAGATATTTTATGGTTTATGTAAAATTAAGAAATTATTTCAAGCCTTATAACTCAAAAAGTACTTAATAAAAAGGTACTTAATTATAGTGTTTTGGAAAGCTCTCGAGATAAGCTACAAGAATATGCAATGAAAAATAGGGGGTTCCATTTAAGAAATTGAAGGTAATCTTTATGTGACCTTCAAATGACTATCCACGGTCAAATCTAAGGTCACCGTCGGATTGCCCGGGAAAAAATCCTACAACTTTTGTCTAGGTCATTTTCCTCTGTGATGCGTATTTTTCAAATTATCCAGCCGTCCCGGAACTTTTGACACACGCTGTATATATCTCTTAGATTAGTATTTTATTATAGGTGACATATAAGTGTGTCTCTCTTAGTTTCATGTTAGTTTGTGCTTGTAGCTTATTGGATGGAGGATAGTGAGAAAGGAAAAAAGATTCTCCTAGATCTAAGGATCTAGGGATCTATGAATCCCCGGACGTGACATCTCGCCCGTTGGAGAAATTCGGTCCCCGAATTTAAAATGTTACATCTTATGCCTTTGAATAATGAATGATTCATTGGTTAGAAAAACTTCTTATTAATGTAAGATGTATATGTTATATCGGAAAAGGAGATCGGGAAAAGGGTTGGAAATGAGAGTAATAATAATAATTGTTAATTAATATGAATAATGCATTTATTTGAGTTATATTTATGTGATGCTTCTTGTTAAATATAGGAAACGGAGATATGTTAAATCTTGAATGCTTAATATTATTTTTATATATATATTTTTTTTTCTTTTTGACTATTCGAAAGTAAATATAATATATCTTGTATTAGACATTTTTCTTTGTTCCTTATTTTACTTTATTTTATTTATATATATTTTTTTTAAAGGGATGAGAGAGATATATGATTGTAAATTTATTACTATACAATTTTTCTAAAGCAAAAGTTAAAACTCTTTATTCCTGAATTATGATTATTCAGTTCGCAAATACATTTATTGAATTCAGCGCAATATTATTTATTAAAAGTTTTATACCTATTGTTTCTTCTTATATATATTTTTATTGCGTTTGGAGTGTTCATATCGTAGTCGCAAGGTAATAAAAGTGTATAGAGTATATCATATGTGTAGAATATGTAGAATACATAACAATAAGACATATAAAGAATATAAAATATGTAATATATAAAGTATATGGATATATATATATATATATATATATACATATATATATTATATGTGTAATTATGGGAAAATTGTTACATCGCACAAAATTTGTGTTATTAAATGATTTACATGATGGATATTGTCCATGATATGTTGTCTGCAATGGAAACAATCGATGGCTCTACGAGTACGGAGTAATAAATTATAACATCGCCCGCAGTGTAATGTCGTATTTTGAAAGTGTCGAGAAATTATATGTAAATGTCGCCAAACTGGTGATACTTGTCGTTCGCAAAAGATATGTTCAGCTGTAGCACAACTATCACAATAGATTGTGGTTGCACTCACTTGGATATACCACGCGGATTGACAAATAAAATGATACGCTTGTGCCACGGATTTAAATAATCTCGATAAAATGGAGGAGGTCGCACACTTCGTAAGGGCGTTACAGGGGGTGAACCTTGGGGAATTGGTGCTGCTATTCCTATGTTACTGTGCTGGTGTGTCCTCGGAATTTGTGATTCGGGCACGGATGCTGTTGATGGGGTTGATGCTGCTGGCGGTGATGGAAATTGCGAAGCGGCTGTGCGGGTTGATTCACTTGCAGTTGTTAGTGGATCACCCGTTATATTGGTTGTTGCCGTTGTCGTTGTTGGCGTGCCAAATGTGTCGTAGGGTGATGTGATCCGTGCATTGTTATCGCGTAGTCTCTGTTGCTCGTATGCCACGAGATCATTTAATATTTCTCTGATATCGCCGGCGCAGGCACGGGATAAGGAGTTGGCCTTGGACAATCGTAGATAGGTTCTCTTTGCCTGAATGGTTGCTCGGATCTATTGTAGACTTCGGGATCCGTTGGCTCGGTAGTGTCTAAATCTGAATTCATGAGGGATATCTTAATATAGGGGATATTAAAGATATTCCATCATAAATACCTTCTGCCGTATCCATTGAGGCTTGTATGAGTCGTACAAGTCTCTGTCGTGATTGAAATTCACCCATATGAATTACTTTAAATTCTTACTGTTGTCTATGGAGCTACTTTCGTAGACGCTGACCGTATTTGACTGAACGTGGGGCAGGTCTTCGCTAGTATTTATAGGGTGCATATCTCTTTGTCGTAGATTCCTCATGGGTGAGCTATTCCCTTGTCTTTTGCACAACTGTTCTATGATACGCGTGCACCAAGGACTTACTAGGAAGAAATAAGCGATAATAAAGAAAGTACTAAGAAGTCCAGTAGCATAAAATAAAGTATAATGAAGAGTAGTTCTCCATGTTCAGCTTCTTTAATGATGTCGTTGAACGTTGCTTCTATTTGACTATGATTAAATTGCCATAATTCATGTGCAGCTTCTTTCAATTCGACATTATATTTTTCATATGTAGATTGATATAATTTTAATATGCTGAGATTGCTGATAGGTGTATAATATTGCAAGACTTTTGTTTCTTGTACGGATGGATAAGTTATAGTAGTGGTCCTCGTATTAATTCTACAGCCACGTTGTAGTGTAATGATTCCAGAATTACTGATCATGGCTTGCTTTGCATAATTCGAACATTTTATTGATATAATCTCTTCCGTCGGAGTTGAATAAATCCAGGATCCGGTGGTTGTAAGAGTTTTCCAATAAATGCTTCTTAATTCTTTCAGTATTATTTTACAATAATTCGGCTTTATTTGGTGATTTAAAAGAAGTTCTATGTTGCAATTAGGCGTTTCTCGTAATTTATTTAAAGGGAAGGTTGTTGGGCAGATAAATATTGCGTCATGTATGATGCATTCTTCTAGCTCTTTTCTTTGAAATAGATAAAAATTATCAGCGTTTTCGTTCAACCCAATATATTCTGCGTTAGGTTCAATAATAGCGAATTTTGTCGCATCAAATTCTTGTTTTACAGGTAATGGTATCGGTTTGTATAAAGTATATTTTTCTGATGTAACCAATGGTATGTGTAAAATATAAATTAAACGATTGTGAGCATAAGCGACTTGTAAATGTGATATTTTTATTAATTTATCTATTTCTTTTTCATCGATTGAGATAGGAAATTCTGCATATGGTATTTGTTCTCTTATGTGTTTGAGATTTTGAATTAATTGTTGTGAGGATATCATTCTTGGGTGTATTAGTCCTTGTTTTCCAAAAAGGATGCCATCTATTAAAATATTTAAATCTATTTCGTGTTCTATTAAAGCATGATCAATACTTTCGATTATTTCTTCGAATTGTCAGTGGATATTGTTTTGAATGAGTTGTTCTTTTATGCTGCTGATATTGTCTCTTACATGGTGACTAAGGTTAGATAATCTCATTTGTATTTTCGAAGTAGCTTCGTATAGTTCTCCGAAATGAATTCGCGTCGCAAATGTTTGATTAATCATCAATGAAGCAAGATCATTAGTTTTGTTTTCTACATGCTGTATGGCAGAATTGATATGATAAGCGTCTTCGGTTGTCATTATCCCGAATAATATTTTACTTATTTGTCCAATAAATTCAAAAGGTGCTCTTTTTATTCGATGGTCTCCGATAAGCTCGCGAATGTGGTTTTGATATTGAACGATTTTATGTAATTTCGCAAGTAGTAGGACGAGTTGTTTTTGTGCTATGCATATTTCTGAAATATTATCGCATTGTTGTATGGCTAATTCTATTTTCTTCTGAATTTTTCCTAAGATGCCAAAAATATCAGTTATATCTATATAAGTAATCATTTTCCAATAGATTTCAGTCGTGCGTAATTCACCAATGGTTTCATAGAATATTCCAGGGTTATCTCTTAACGGCGTTATAGTGTATTCGTTCTTGGTCATCCCAGGTCTATAATTTGAGCAGGTTTTGTTCGATTTATGTGTGTTATTTTCGTCTTATTTTGTGTAATTAAAATTTTTATATTATTGTTGTCTAATAATTCTATGATTTTGTATGGTCCAATATACTCATCGTCAAACTTATGTTTCTTAGTCATTTTTAATAAATATACAAAGTCGCCGATTTTATAATCTTGTATTTTTAATTTCTTATCGTAATAATGTTTATATCGATCTTTCGCGTTTGTAAGATTTGAAACGGCTAGTTTTCTTAATTCTGTTAATTTGTCAACGAGTTCGGTTACATAGTCGTTGTATGTTTCTAAAGAATCATTTGATTCTAATTGCGAAGGTAAACGAGCTATTCTACCATATACTAGTTCAAAAGGAGTGAATTTTGTTCCTTTGTGTACGCTAGTATTATATGAAAACATGGCATTCTCGAGCCAATTGTCCCAGTCGCATTCGTTTGTAATATAATGTTTTAAATATTCAGTTAATACATGATGACTTCTTTCTAAAGAACCATTAGATTGAGGATGGAAAGCCGTTGTACGATATTGTTTTATTTTAAAATATTTTGCAAATCTTTTCATTACATTACTAGTGAAATTTGTTCCTTGGTCTGTTAGAATTGCTTTAGGACTTCCAAATTGACATATGAATCGACATATGAATATCGTTGGGTAAATGCCTTTGCGATTTCTTCAGAATTTGCTTGGATTAGCGGTACTGCTACTGAATATTTGGTTAATTGATCTTGTATTGTCAGTATATATTTGTTATCAAAATTTGTCACAGGTAATGGTCCAAAAATATCCATAGAAACTTTGTCAAATGCATCAAGTGGTGTATCGGTGATAACCATAGGCTGCTTTGTTTTTATTCGAACTTTTTTATTCTAATTTATGATAACCATAGGCTGCTTTGTTTTTATTCTAATTTTTTCTTTTGACAATTACTGCATGTACGAATAAAATTCTCGATTTGTTTTTTCATATTATCCCAATAATATTTATGACGTATGCGTGTCATGGTTTTAGTTATACCTTTATGTCCTCCTATACTTGATTCATGATATTCGCGAATAATTCGTAGTCTATCTTCATACTTAGGTATGCATACTTGGCCTTGACAAATGGTTATCTGTAGATTAGTTCCCAGAAATGCAAGACGTATCATGTTGCGGATTTTAAACCAGGATATATTTATTTTACTTTTGTTTTCAGATATGTTAGCATGTAATATATTGAATCGTCTCATTTCATTTTTTAATTCTTTGAATCCTCGCATTATGATTTCTTCAGATATTTCTTGTTTTATTTCTTCTTTAATAATTATGCCGAAAGTTCTTTTATTAGGTTTACCTGCGGTAATTACATGTCCTAGAGTACCTTTAAAATTTTCAGGTATTTGACAGATTTTTTTACATATCAATTCTTTTCCAATTTCATCTACTGGATTGCCTTTTGTGTTTATAAAATATATTATATGATCCTTCTTCATCCATATATGATCGTGTGTATATAAAATATTAGTGGGAATTTTTCTTTCTTCTTCAATCCTTGGCATTTGCGAAAATGACTTACTCTTTTTCATTAATTTTTTGGTTTGTTTAGTGGTCTTAGAGGATTTAAGTTTTATGTTCGTTTGTTTTCTAGGTCTTGGTTTTCTATTAGTAAGGAGAGTTTTTGTTCTTCTCTTAGTCATCTCTATTAATTTGGGATTTATTCCATGGAAGGGTGAAGAAGCAGTTTCGGTGCTACTTCCGATTGAGGTACTTTCAAGTGTTTTCTGTTCATGATATTTCAAAGGACTATAATTTATTTCATAATCCATTTTATCTTCTTGATCTATTTTCATAGCTTCTATTTCTTCTCTCTTTAATGGAATATCCTTTTCAATGATTTGAATTGCATCTACGTTATCAGGGATTTTTTGTGATGTTTGTATATTTTCTAGCTTTTGTGGTGTTCTCGCAGAACCATGAGGTGCGTGAATTTGTGCTTTTATGTTAATATTAGTTTCAGCTTTAAAACTATCGTCAGATAAATCTATTTCCATCGGCTTTTATTCTGTATCATGTAATTCTATATGCCGATAACTTTGTTTGCTTTCAAAATCTTCATTTGCTATTTCCTTATGTGGATATTCAACAGGAGATGTTATTTCTATAAGCGATGTTCCAGGTGTGGTATCGAGATTAACGTATTCTTCGGTTGATAAATTTGATTTTTCGACGTTTTTATACATTTTCCTTCGATTTTTTCGTTTTACGCGTCGCCCTTGACCAAATGAGCTGCTTTCGTGTTTTCCCTTTTGTTTTTTGGAAGTTATTTCGGAATTATCGTCGCTATCAATATCAGTGTCATAATAATAAGATATAGTACTGCTATCACTGTCCGACAATGTTTCATGTAACCCGATACTTCCTTGTCCGAATCGTTGTAAGTTGGTAAATCATCAGTCCTTATTTTTTTATGTGGTGCCGGGTTACCAGATCCGTCGCTATCTGTAATTAACTGTCTTTTAGAAATAGGATGTGACGTTAGTAGGTATACAAGGAGAGTTCGAACCCAGGACCTCTCAGGGGGGGTGAGGCGCGAGGGGAACCGCGGTGCGGGGTGAGTGACGTCACCCGCGGGGAAGGGGGATCCGCGGCGCGAGCGATGGACGAGGGGGTCCGCGAGGTGAAGGGGGATCCGCGGCGCGAGCGATGGGCGAGGAGGTCCGCGAGGTGAAGGGGGATCCGCGGCGCGAGCGATGGGCGAGGGGGTCCGCGAGGTGAAGGGGGATCCGCGGCGCGAGCGATGGGCGAGGGGGTCCGCGAGGTGAAGGGGGATCCGCGGCGCGAGCGATGGGCGAGGGAGTCCGCGCGGTGAAGGGGGATCCGCGGCGCGACCGATGGACGGTGGTGTGAGAAGGACAGCGCAACGTATGGGAAAAGGACAGTGCAAAGTGTGTGAAGAGGACAGTGCTACGAGTGCGACAAGGACGATGTATAGGTGGGAGAAGGACGACGCAAAGGTAAGTGAACAACGAGTATATTCTAAGCGAAAGAGAGGGAGCGATAATATCGAGAATAACAACGCGTGCGAGAGAGAACGATAGCGCAAGAACAACGCGAGTGAGAGAGAACGCATATGAAAGAGAGAACGATAGCGCCAAGACGACATGTACAAGAGAGAGAACGATAATATCGCGAGACTTACAATTAGTGCGCGTGCAAGAGAGAACGATAATATCGCGAGACTTACAACTAACGAGTATGATAGAGATAGCGATACTTAAAACTAGCGCGAAAGAGACGCAAGAGAGATGCAAGGATGGGAACGCATGGAGAGGTGCATAAATAATTAGATTTTTTTTTTACATCAAAATATAAAATATAAATTTATTAAAAATGTGTGTATTTTATACAATTGTGTGTGTGTGTGTGTGTATGTACTTAAAATTAAGATTATAATAAAATAAAATATAATAATAAAATAATAATAAAAATAATTTGGAGGTGCGGGGGGGGGGGGTGAAGCCGCTCCTGGAAGACTAGGGGCGATGTGTCGGGCTGAGGGACTTCCGCTCCTGTCCCTCTCGTCTATTCATGTACTCTCACTATTCATGTACTCTCGTAAACTCTGAAATTAAACATAATAATTGTAAATGTTTTAAATTTATTACACATTAGCAAAAATATTTTTACCTTCAACGTTTCCAAGTCATGTCGTAGCATATTCTCATGCACATCTTCTTCGAATTTGTCTATACCTTTACATAATTCAAGATGTTCACAAAGTCTATTTCCGAAACATTTTACTTTAGTGTGATTAGGATCTTCCGCATATATACATTCAAAACAAAAACTTGCATTACATTTTTTAACTGAGTTCGCCCAAAATTTTCGAGTTTTGAGAAATCTGTTCAACGAAATTGTGCGGGATTTTTTCAAGCCGAGCTCACGATTTCTTATAAATTGAACGACTGAGGTTTCCAGATTCTTCTTCGAAAGTTGTTCCCGCTCATACTGAAGTAATTCTTCAACATCACTAGTTCGAAAATCGAAATCAGGTTCCTTATCAGATGATTCTTCTTTCGCATATAATTTCTTCCATTTCGCTCTTCTCTCTCTCTCAATCTCAATTTTTTCCACCACAACGGGATCCATCCAGGCATCATATTCATCCATATCTTCATTGCCGATGATTACGTTTTCTTCAACATCATTATCATCCATATCTTCATTTCCGATGATTACGTTTTCTTCAGCCATTGCACTAACGTAACACACAAGACTAATGAAACGCAAAGAACAACGAAAGAAATGATACTCTAGTGCAGCAGACTCCTCTTCATTATATACCTTTTTAATATCTCGCGTCTCATTCCAACTAGAGCATCGCGTCTCATCTACCTCAGCATTTCTCTACATCTTTGGCGGAGCGTGTTGAGAAAAATTGTCGACTATTCTTATTCGTATGGAAGGAAAGAAATAAAATTCATAGATGGAATAAAAATAATTATTTATTGCACGCATCGTAAAGAATATCATTTACAGCACATGTTAATAATTCGCAATCGATCAATGATTCGCTGTCAAAGACATCACTCTCACATATCGTTTTTACAGCATCGCGTACAGTAGTAATATTATTACGTTGTAATACAGTTTCAAATTGTTTAAATTTTTCATTTACGAGATACGTATTCTCGCATAACCAATTGTGCATATGATCGATACAATTTTCAAAATTAAATAAATGTAATAATGTTTCTGGTTTCATGTACAAAGAATTTTCGCATAATGCAAGTTTTACAATTTTCGATTGATACATTTCAATCGTTAAATCTCCAATTCTTAATGGGGGAGCAGTCGATTGTAGAAATTGTTCAACGTCTGCTTGCTTCCGCATCAACAAATTCCACGTTGAAAAGGGTAACACTATTTGATTGCCTCGATTATCGCCGAGAATCAGCTCCACGTACGATACAGCTCCAACGCTTATTCCAATGTCCAAATACTTGTATGACGTCGGGGTTAGAGCGTACCTTCTTCCAAATATGCGAGCCGCACGACGAGGCTGAATACTATAAAAATATAAATAATTAGACAACAATATTAAAAATCAATAAGTAAAAAATTTTTTAAACGATTTAAACTTACGTGTCGCATTTCTGCTTCTTACACGGTGGAGTTTCACCGTTTCGAATCGGGACGTAGAAATTCATATTTCTTCAGCGGTGAACCTTTCACACGCGCGATTGATGCAATACTGCAATCGTATTAGAATCAATATCAATTCAAATAGTATCCCAAATTGCGATGTAGAGGGGATTATTGCTGACGCAACATTTTAATTTCCTCCAAAATTTTATCGCGCCGATGTACGGCTGCGATGACATCATCATCTTCGGAACAAAGATTTAGCTGAAAGTGCTAAAATCGAGCGCCGATGTACGGCTGCGCCTGATGCAATCACGTTAAAATTTTCAAATGTACGTGACAAATAGTGAAAAAATAACCGCCAAGGTTAAAATGTGTATCATCCCTAGACAAAGATTTAGCTGAATTTGCTAAAATCGAGCGCCGATGTACGGCTGCGCCTGATGCAATCGCATTAAAATTATTCAAATGTACGTGACAAATAGTGAAAAATAACTGCCAAGGTTAAAATGTGTATCATCCCTAGACAAAGATTTAGCTGAATTTACTAAAATCGAGCGCCGATGTACGGCTGCCCCTGATGCAATCACGTTAGATTTTTTAAATGTACGTGACAAAACGTGAAATTATCAAGGCCAAATTGCACACGGCACTACGGGGAATTTTTTGTAAGATAAAATCGTTCTAGAATGTTCGATGATAAAACAATACATGAGACGATATATAAATCATGATAGAGAGACGCACCCCACCAGTAGCTAAAGTGCATCAGACCTGTCATTAGAAACGCTAAATTTTGCAAGTGTACGTTAGCAATATGGAGGAGCAAATTTTGCGAGAACAATCCGCTTTACTTGATTCGTTGGAAAACTACATTGTGTGGGAGCAACGATGCGACGAGTACATCGAGTCGTTGGAAGAGCAAAGTCGAATCAAACGGCCACGATTATCGATCGGAAATCGACAATCACTGATTGCTCGGATCGCGCGCCTCGAAGGTTTGAAAAATTCGGTACGTGGACGTTTCGTACACGCGGGTGCCGGATGTAGTGCGCGTCAAAATGGACTTGTGTGGCGCGAAATTGATACGGCGTTCGAGAGTCGCGTATCGACTGGTGCGGTGATAAACTATAATCACATCGAACCGCGCCAATTTCTCGATGACGCTAAAGACATTGTGTTGGAACATGTGCAGGACGCTCTAAAAAAACACAATTGTGTAAAAATGAACACTATATTCAACGGCGAATTTGTGTCGGGTGATAAACACGCGAATAAAAGTGTGAATACGAGAAACTATGAACTCTTTCGCACATCCGATTTACGCGAGTGGTACGAACAGCGCGTTATCGAGTTCACCCTAGCGTCTCTGGAAGAGTTTCAGGAACGCGATAGCGGGTGGGCATTGTCGCGAATACTGAACTTGACTGTAAATATAAACAAGTACAATCCCATGCGCGCGGGATGTCACATCAAGTTACCGCGGGAGATTATGATGAAGAGAGCGGTAGTTAACATGCAATCAAAGGACAATGCGTGTTTCGCGTGGGCAGTGGTCGCCGCTCTGTATCCCGCCGAAAGTCATGCGGAACGGGAATCATCGTACCCGCATTACGCAACAGTGCTGAATCTCCGGGACATTGAGTTTCCAGTGACTGTTAATCAAATTAAGAAATTTGAACTTGCAAATGACATTTCAATCAATGTGTACGACATCGAAGACAAAAACATTGTCCCGATACGTCTTTCGCAGCAGAAGCGGGACAAGCATGTGAATCTGCTGTACATTGAAGACGGCAACAGCGTGGGACATTTCGCTTGGATCAAGAATTTATCCCGGCTCGTGAGCTCGCAATTGAGCAAACATAATGGCCAAAGATATATCTGTGATCGATAAGTTTATTTTATATTATTTGAAAATTATAATTTATATAAAAAATCTTATGATAAAAAAAATTTTTTTCTTTTACAGATGTCTTCATTATTTTTATTCAGACGCCAAGTTGCAGTCGCATACGGTCGACTGCGGAAAGCTAAACGACTGCGCTGTCCGATTGCCGAGCGACAAGGACAAGTGGCTCGAGTTCAGCAATCCTAATCGGAAGGAGCGGCTTCCATTTGTGGTCTACGCCGACTTGGAATGCGTTCTAGCCAAGAAGGAAGAAGAAAAATTATATCAACATCATCAAGTATTTAGTTTAGCTTATTATGTACATTGTTCGTACGACGACTCATTATCAACGTATCATTCGCGTCGTAGCGTCGATTGTTTAGCATGGTTCGCCGAAGACCTTAAAAATTTAGCAATTCGCGTTAAGAATATTTTAAAAACAAATGTCCCCATGGTAAATTTAACGTTCGAAGAGTGGAAGAAATTCCATAGCGCCACTCGTTGTCATATATGCGAAAAGCCGTTTGCGCAAGACGATACACGCGTTCGCGATCATTGCCATCTGACTGGGCGGTACAGAGGTCCCGCGCATTCAAATTGTAATCTAAATTATAAAGATTCTTTTTGCATTCCGATAGTGTTTCACAATTTATCCGGTTACGATTCTCATTTTATCATCGAGGAAATAGCCACAGCGTTCGAAAGGGAAAATCGAGTTATTACCGATAACCAAGGAAAAATATATTTCGTTTACCAAAATTGTTGATCTTAAAGAAGAAGAAGAATCAAAAAATCAAATAAAATTACGTTTCATCGATTCATACAAATTTCTCGCATCGAGTCTTGATAAATTGGCATCATTTTTGGACAAAGATAAACTCAAAATTTTAAAATCGGAATTTCAAAATTTATCAACAGAAAATTTAATTTGTTAACGCGAAAAGGTGTATTTCCGTAAGAATACATCGATTCCGTCGACAGGTTGCATGATACGTGTTTACCATCGCGCGAATCGTTTTACAGTTCCTTGACTGGTGAAACTGTATCCGAGAGCGATTACGCGCACGCCGAGAACGTCTGGACACGATTCTCCATTCGGACGCTAGGCGAATATAGCGACTTGTACCTCAAAATTGATGTCTTGTTATTAGCCGACATTTTCGAAAACTTTCGAGATAAATGTATCGAAAGTTACGGACTCGACCCCGCGTATTATTATACTCTCCCCGGATACACGTGGGACGCCATGTTGAAGCATACAAAGATCACGTTCGAGTTGCTTACAGACATCGACATGGTTATGTTTATCGAACGTGATATACGCGGTGGTCTGAGCCAATGTTCGGGTAGATACGCTCGCGCTAATAACAAGTACATGGAGTCGTACGATCCATCGAAACCATCATCGTACTTGATGTACTTTGATGTAAATAATTTGTACGGATGGGCAATGTGTCAACCCTATGCTGATTTTCGATGGGTCGACGATGTGTCAAATTTTGACGTATCATCCATCGCGCTAGATTCTTCTACGGGCTATATCCTCGAAGTGGACCTCGAATACCCGCAACATCTTCACGATGCACACACTGACCTACCGTTTTGCCCGACACGCGACAAACCACCTGGCAAGCGGGAATTCAAGCTGCTTGCAACGTTATACGATAAGAAGCGTTACGTGATACACTACCGCAACCTGCAGCAGTGTTCACGGCCTTCGTGTAACAAAAATACATCGAATTTTACAGTTTTCACAATCTCCCTGGCTTCAAAATTACATAGAATTAAATACACATTTCAGAACATTGGCTAAAAATGATTTCGAAAAAAATTTATACAAATTAATGAATAATGCGGTGTTTGGTAAAACGATGGAAAATGTGCGCAATCGTGTCGATGTAAAATTATTAACAAAGTGGGACGGACGATACGGTGCAGAGGCGATGATCGCGAAACCAAATTTCCACAGCAGAAGCGTTTTTTCGGAAAACTTAATCGCTGTGGAATTGCGTAAACTCGAGGTGAAATTCTACAAACCGATTTACGTGGGTATGTGCATCCTCGACATATCCAAGACATGTTTGTACGAATTTCATCACGAGTATATGGCGCCAATGTATCGCGACAAATGTATCGAGTAATGTATACCGATACGGACAGTCTCATATATCACATCGAGTGCGCGGATGTGTATAAGAATATGAAGCGCGACATCGCTAGATTCGACACGTGCGATTATGCGATGGATAATGTGTACGGTATACCGCTTGTAAATAAAAAGGTACCGGGTCTGATGAAGGATGAAAACAACGGTGCCATAATGACCGAATTCGTCGGGCTCAGAGCAAAGATGTACGCGTTACGAGTGAATGGGAAAAAGGATACGAAGAAAGTCAAAGGCGTCAAGAGCAACGTTGTCGCGAGAACGATAACGTTTGACGATTACACGCGGTGCTTGAACGAAGAGATTGAAATGACGCGTCAGCAGTCGTGTATACGATCTAAATTACACCAAGTATACACGAGACGAAAATTGCTCTGAGTCCGTACGACGATAAGCGATATATCGTACCCGATACCACCGATACGCTACCGTGGGGACATTATCAGATACCGTTGTAAATAAATCTATATTTTGTTTATTTTGTATATTTTGTACATAACCATGTATATATTTTGTACATTTTATATTATATATTTTTATATTTATATATATTTTATACGCATATTTTATGTTTCAATAAATGTTTACAACACATTATTTTTATGAATCCAAGAGTTGTATGATTTATCCATTCCCAACCATTTCACGTAAACCTCGTCACCCTTTTCCCGCAAAATTTTTTCCACGAGATATACGTCGGGATTGGCGACGCGTTGTAACTCGTATTCGTAGAATCCTCCAGCGACGGGATTTCCCCGCGAATCTTCGAGTATGAATGTCGCGGGATTAGTTTTCTGCATCTCGATAATCTTAAACACTTCGGTCGTCCAATTAGGTGTGAAACCTTTTTCAAAGATGGTCTTGTATTTGCTCACGCGTACCGAATCGCCTACATTAAATTTTGCCGGAGCCGCAATTTTTATGTTGCTGTACACAGTATTTAAAAGTTTTTCGGCGATCGCCGGAGTGACGTCGACAGGTCTCATACCGATGGTGTGCGATGTTTTCGCGTATTGTATTCTGCAACGAGTCGAGATAGCTCATCGATCCATTTGTAATTTCCGTTCAACGGTCATTCATTACCGTTCGATGACCGTTCAACGAGCGTCCGTTTCCGTTCGACGATCGTTCGTTTTCCGTTCGATGACCGTTCAATTACCGTTCGATGACCGTTCGACGAGCGTTCATTTCCGTTCGATGACCGTTCAATTACCGTTCGATGACCGTTCATTACCGTTCGATGACCGTTCAACGAGCGTTCGTTCCATTCGATGACCGTTCAATTACTGTTCGATGACCGTTCAATTATCGTTCAATAGCTGTTCGACGGACGTTCATTTCCGTTTGATAACCGTTCGATCGATGTTCCGAGCGATAATCCAAATTTATTAATCGACATTTCGGTACCGAGAACATTAACCGAATGGCACGTAGCGTCGACGCATAGTTTAATTTATAATAAGGTCGGCCTCGCGAAGTTCTTCAATAATTGACAAGATTTCATTGTCGTTAAATTAAGTATTCGCGACAATGCCCACCCTAGCATCCATATCCAAGACGTGTCTGTACGAATTTCATCACGAGTACATATTTCCTCTGTATTACGACAAATGTAAGATCATGTACACCAACATAGACAGTCTCATATATCACATTGAGTGCGCGGATGTCTATGAGAACATGAAGCGCGATATCACCAGATTTGACACGAGCGATTATGCGATGGACAATGCGTACGATATACCACTTGTAAATAAAAAAGTGCCGGATCCGATGAATTCGGTCATTATCGCACCGTTATTTTCATCCTTCATCAGACCCGGTACCTTTTTATTTACAAGCGGTATACCGTACACATTATCCATCGCATAATCGCTCGTGTCGAAGCGATGTCGCGCTTCATATTCTTATACACATCCGCGCACTCGATGTGATATATGAGACTGTCCGTATCGGTATACATTACTCGATACATTTGTCGCGATACATTGGCGCCATATACTCGTGATGAAATTCGTACAAACATGTCTTGGATATGTCGAGGATGCACATACCCACGTAAATCGGTTTGTAGAATTTCACCTCGAGTTTACGCAATTCCACAGCGATTAAGTTTTCCGAAAAAACGCTTCTGCTGTGGAAATTTGGTTTCGCGATCATCGCCTCTGCACCGTATCGTCCGTCCCACTTTGTTAATAATTTTACATCGACACGATTGCGCACATTTTCCATCGTTTTACCAAACACCGCATTATTCATTAATTTGTATAAATTTTTTTCGAAATCATTTTTAGCCAATGTTCTGAAATGTGTATTTAATTCTATGTAATTTTGAAGCCAGGGAGATTGTGAAAACTGTAAAATTCGATGTATTTTTGTTACACGAAGGCCGTGACGTGTACACTGCTGCAGGTTGCGGTAGTGTATCACGTAACGCTTCTTATCGTATAACGTTGCAAGCAGCTTGAATTCCCGCTTGCCAGGTGATTTGTCGCGTGTCGGGCAAAACGGTAGGTCAGTGTGTGCATCATGAAGATGTTGCGGGTATTCGAGGTCCACTTCGAGAATATAGCCCGTAGAAGAACCTAGCGCGATGGATGATACGTCAAAATTTGACACATCGTCGACCCATCGAAAATCAGCATAGGGTTGACACATTGCCCATCCGTACAAATTATTTACATCAAAGTACATCAAGTACGATGATGGTTTCGATGGATCGTACGACTCCATGTACTTGTTATTAGCGCGAGCGTATCTACCCGAACATTGGCTCAGACCACCGCGTATACCACGTTCGATAAACATAACCATGTCGATGTCTGTAAGCAACTCGAACGTGATCTTTGTATGCTTCAACATGGCGTCCCACGTGTATCCGGGGAGAGTATAATAATACGCGGGGTCGAGTCCGTAACTTTCGATACATTTATCTCGAAAGTTTTCGAAAATGTCGGCTAATAACAAGACATCAATTTTGAGGTACAAGTCGCTATATTCGCCTAGCGTCCGAATGGAGAATCGTGTCCAGACGTTCTCGGCGTGCGCGTAATCGCTCTCGGATACAGTTTCACCAGTCAAGGAACTGTAAAACGATTCGCGCGATGGTAAACACGTATCATGCAACCTGTCGACGGAATCGATGTATTCTTACGGAAATACACCTTTTCGCGTTAACAAATTGAAATTTTCTGTTGATAAATTTTGAAATTCCGATTTTAAAATTTTGAGTTTATCTTTGTCCAAAAATGATGCCAATTCAAGACTCGATGCGAGAAATTTGTATGAATCGATGAAACGTAATTTTATTTGATTTTTTGATTCTCCTTCTTCTTTAAGATCAACAATTTTGGTAAACGAAATATATTTTTCCTTGGTTATCGGTAATAACTCGATTTTCCCTTCGAACGCTGTGGCTATTTCCTCGATGATAAAATGAGAATCGTAACCGGATAAATTGTGAAACACTATCGGAATGCAAAAAGAATCTTTATAATTTAGATTACAATTTGAATGCGCGGGACCTCTGTACCGCCCAGTCAGATGGCAATGATCGCGAACGCGTGTATCGTCTTGCGCAAACGGCTTTTCGCATATATGACAACGAGTGGCGCTATGGAATTTCTTCCACTCTTCGAACGTTAAATTTACCATGGGGACATTTGTTTTTAAAATATTCTTAACGCGAATTGCTAAATTTTTAAGGTCTTCGGCGAACCATGCTAAACAATCGACGCTACGACGCGAATGATACGTTGATAATGAGTCGTCGTACGAACAATGTACATAATAAGCTAAACTAAATACTTGATGATGTTGATATAATTTTTCTTCATCCTTCTTGGCTAGAACGCATTCCAAGTCGGCGTAGACCACAAATGGAAGCCGCTCCTTCCGATTAGGGTTGCTGAACTCGAGCCACTTGTCCTTGTCGCTCGGCAATCGGACAGCGCAGTCGTTTAGCTTTCCGCAGTCGACCGTATGCGACTGCAACTTGGCGTCTGAATAAAAATAATGAAGACATCTGTAAAAGAAAAAAATTTTTTTTTATCATAAGATTTTTTATATAAATTATAATTTTCAAATAATATAAAATAAACTTATCGATCACAGATATATCTTTGGCCATTATGTTTGCTCAATTGCGAGCTCACGAGCCGGGATAAATTCTTGATCCAAGCGAAATGTCCCACGCTGTTGCCGTCTTCAATGTACAGCAGATTCACATGCTTGTCCCGCTTCTGCTGCGAAAGACGTATCGGGACAATGTTTTTGTCTTCGATGTCGTACACATTGATTGAAATGTCATTTGCAAGTTCAAATTTCTTAATTTGATTAACAGTCACTGGAAACTCAATGTCCCGGAGATTCAGCACTGTTGCGTAATGCGGGTACGATGATTCCCGTTCCGCATGACTTTCGGCGGGATACAGAGCGGCGACCACTGCCCACGCGAAACACGCATTGTCCTTTGATTGCATGTTAACTACCGCTCTCTTCATCATAATCTCCCGCGGTAACTTGATGTGACATCCCGCGCGCATGGGATTGTACTTGTTTATATTTACAGTCAAGTTCAGTATTCGCGACAATGCCCACCCGCTATCGCGTTCCTGAAACTCTTCCAGAGACGCTAGGGTGAACTCGATAACGCGCTGTTCGTACCACTCGCGTAAATCGGATGTGCGAAAGAGTTCATAGTTTCTCGTATTCACACTTTTATTCGCGTGTTTATCACCCGACACAAATTCGCCGTTGAATATAGTGTTCATTTTTACACAATTGTGTTTTTTTAGAGCGTCCTGCACATGTTCCAACACAATGTCTTTAGCGTCATCGAGAAATTGGCGCGGTTCGATGTGATTATAGTTTATCACCGCACCAGTCGATACGCGACTCTCGAACGCCGTATCAATTTCGCGCCACACAAGTCCATTTTGACGCGCACTACATCCGGCACCCGCGTGTACGAAACGTCCACGTACCGAATTTTTCAAACCTTCGAGGCGCGCGATCCGAGCAATCAGTGATTGTCGATTTCCGATCGATAATCGTGGCCGTTTGATTCGACTTTGCTCTTCCAACGACTCGATGTACTCGTCGCATCGTTGCTCCCACACAATGTAGTTTTCCAACGAATCAAGTAAAGCGGATTGTTCTCGCAAAATTTGCTCCTCCATATTGCTAACGTACACTTGCAAAATTTAGCGTTTCTAATGACAGGTCTGATGCACTTTAGCTACTGGTGGGGTGCGTCTCTCTATCATGATTTATATATCGTCTCATGTATTGTTTTATCATCGAACATTCTAGAACGATTTTATCTTACAAAAAATTCCCCGTAGTGCCGTGTGCAATTTGGCCTTGATAATTTCACGTTTTGTCACGTACATTTAAAAAATCTAACGTGATTGCATCAGGGCAGCCGTACATCGGCGCTCGATTTTAGTAAATTCAGCTAAATCTTTGTCTAGGGATGATACACATTTTAACCTTGGCAGTTATTTTTCACTATTTGTCACGTACATTTGAATAATTTTAATGCGATTGCATCAGGCGCAGCCGTACATCGGCGCTCGATTTTAGCAAATTCAGCTAAATCTTTGTCTAGGGATGATACACATTTTAACCTTGGCGGTTATTTTTTCACTATTTGTCACGTACATTTGAAAATTTTAACGTGATTGCATCAGGCGCAGCCGTACATCGGCGCTCGATTTAGCACTTTCAGCTAAATCTTTGTTCCGAAGATGATGATGTCATCGCAGCCGTACATCGGCGCGACAAAATTTTGGAGGAAATTAAAATGTTGCGTCAGCAATAATCCCCTCTACATCGCAATTTGGGATACTATTTGAATTGATATTGATTCTAATACGATTGCAGTATTGCATCAATCGCGCGTGTGAAAGGTTCACCGCTGAAGAAATATGAATTTCTACGTCCCGATTCGAAACGGTGAAACTCCACCGTGTAAGAAGCAGAAATGCAACACGTAAGTTTAAATCGTTTAAAAAATTTTTTACTTATTGATTTTTAATATTGTTGTCTAATTATTTATATTTTTATAGTATTCAGCCTCGTCGTGCGCTCGCATATTTGGAAGAAGGTACGCTCTAACCCCGACGTCATACAAGTATTTGGACATTGGAATAAGCGTTGGAGCTGTATCGTACGTGGAGCTGATTCTCGGCGATAATCGAGGCAATCAAATAGTGTTACCTTTTCAACGTGGAATTTGTTGATGCGGAAGCAAGCAGACGTTGAACAATTTCTACAATCGACTGCTCCCCCATTAAGAATTGGAGATTTGACGATTGAAATGTATCAATCGAAAATTGTAAAACTTGCATTATGCGAAAATTCTTTGTACATGAAACCAGAAACATTATTACATTTATTTAATTTTGAAAATTGTATCGATCATATGCACAATTGGTTATGCGAGAATACGTATCTCGTAAATGAAAAATTTAAACAATTTGAAACTGTATTACAACGTAATAATATTACTACTGTACGCGATGCTGTAAAAACGATATGTGAGAGTGATGTCTTTGACAGCGAATCATTGATCGATTGCGAATTATTAACATGTGCTGTAAATGATATTCTTTACGATGCGTGCAATAAATAATTATTTTTATTCCATCTATGAATTTTATTTCTTTCCTTCCATACGAATAAGAATAGTCGACAATTTTTCTCAACACGCTCCGCCAAAGATGTAGAGAAATGCTGAGGTAGATGAGACGCGATGCTCTAGTTGGAATGAGACGCGAGATATTAAAAAGGTATATAATGAAGAGGAGTCTGCTGCACTAGAGTATCATTTCTTTCGTTGTTCTTTGCGTTTCATTAGTCTTGTGTGTTACGTTAGTGCAATGGCTGAAGAAAACGTAATCATCGGTAATGAAGATATGGATGATAAATGATGTTGAAGAAAACGTAATCATCGGCAATGAAGATATGGATGAATATGATGCCTGATGGATCCCGTTGTGGTGGAAAAATTGAGATTGAGAGAGAGAGAAGAGCGAAATGGAAGAAATTATATGCGAAAGAAGAATCATCTGATAAGGAACCTGATTTCGATTTTCGAACTAGTGATGTTGAAGAATTACTTCAGTATGAGCGGGAACAACTTTCGAAGAAGAATCTGGAAACCTCAGTCGTTCAATTTATAAGAAATCTTGAGCTCGGCTTGAAAAAACCCGCACAATTTCGTTGAACAGATTTCTCAAAACTCGAAATTTTGGGCGAACTCAGTTAAAAAATGTAATGCAAGTTTTTGTTTTGAATGTATATATGCGGAAGATCCTAATCACACTAAAGTAAAATGTTTCGGAAATAGACTTTGTGAACATCTTGAATTATGTAAAGGTATAGACAAATTCGAAGAAGATGTGCATGAGAATATGCTACGACATGACTTGGAAACGTTGAAGGTAAAAATATTTTTGCTAATGTGTAATAAATTTAAAACATTTACAATTATTATGTTTAATTTCAGAGTTTACGAGAGTACATGAATATGAGAGTACATGAATAGACGAGAGGGACAGGAGCGGAAGTCCCTCAGCCCGACACATCGCCCCTAGTCTTCCAGGAGCGGCTTCACCCCCCCCCCGCACCACCAAATTATTTTTATTATTATTTTATTATTATATTTTATTTTATCATAATCTTAATTTTAAGTACATACACACACACACACACACACACACAATTGTATAAAATACACACATTTTTAATAAATTTATATTTTATATTTTGATGTAAAAAAAAAAATCTAATTATTTATGCACCTCTCCATGCGTTCCCATCCTTGCATCTCTCTTGCGTCTCTTTCGCGCTAGTTTTAAGTATCGCTATCTCTATCATACTCGTTAGTTCTAAGTCTCGCGATATTATCGTTCTCTCTTGCACGCGCACTAATTGTAAGTCTCGCGATATTATCGTTCTCTCTCTTGTACATGTCGTCTTGGCGCTATCGTTCTCTCTTTCATATGCGTTCTCTCTCACTCGCGTTGTTCTTGCGCTATCGTTCTCTCTCGCACGCGTTGTTATTCTCGATATTATCGCTCTCTCTCTTTCGCTTAGAATATACTCGTTTGTTCACTTACCTTTGCGTCGTCCTTCTCCCACCTATACGTCGTCCTTGTCCCACGTTAACTCCTTGTCGCACTCGTAGCACTGTCCTCTTCACACACTTTGCACTGTCCTTTTCCCATAC
>NW_020229849.1:176544-196706 GCF_003227725.1 Camponotus floridanus
ACCACCGCTCTCTTCATCATAATCTCCCGCGGTAACTTGATGTGACATCCCGCGCGCATGGGATTGTACTTGTTAATATTTACAGTCAAGTTCAGTATTCGCGACAATGCCCACCCGCTATCGCGTTCCTGAAACTCTTCCAGAGACGCTAGGGTGGACTCAATAACATGCCGTTCGTACCACTCGCGTAAATCAGATGTGCGAAAGAGTTCATAGTTTCTCGTATTCACACTTTTATTCGCGTGTTTATCACCCGACACAAATTCGCCGTTGAATATAGTGTTTACTTTTACACTGTTGTGTTTTTTTAAAGCGTCCTGCACATGTTCCAACACAATGTCTTTAGCGTCATCGAGAAATTGGCGCGGTTCGATGTGATTATAGTTTATCACCGCACCAGTCGATACGCGACTCTCGAACGCCGTATCAATTTCGCGCCACACAAGTGCATTTTGACGCGCACTACATCCGGCACCCGCGTGTATGAAACGTCCCCGTACCGAATTTTTCAAACCTTCGACGCGCGCGATCTGAGCAATCAGTGATTGTCGATATCCGATCGATAATCGCGGCCGTTTGATTCGACTTTGCTCTTCCAGCGACTCGATGTACTCGTCGCATCGTTGCTCCCACACAATGTAGTTTTCCAACGAATCAAGCAAAGCGGATTGTTCTCGCAAAATTTGCTCCTCCATATTGCTAACATACACTTGCAAAATTTAGCGTTTCTAATGACAGGTCTGATGCACTTTAGCTACTGGTGGGGTGCGTCTCTCTATCATGATTTATATATCGTCTCATGTATTGTTTTATCATCGAACATTCTAGAACGATTTCATCTTACAAAAAATTCCCCGTAGTGCCGTGTGCAATTTGGCCTTGATAATTTCACGTTTTGTCACGTACATTTGAAAAATCTAACGTGATTGCATCAGGGGCAGCCGTACATCGGCGCTCGATTTTAGTAAATTCAGCTAAATCTTTGTCTAGGGATGATACACATTTCAACCTTGGCAGTTATTTTTCACTATTTGTCACGTACATTTGAATAATTTTAATGCGATTGCATCAGGCGCAGCCGTACATCGGCGCTCGATTTTAGCAAATTCAGCTAAATCTTTGTCTAGGGATGATACACATTTTAACCTTGGCGGTTATTTTTTCACTATTTGTCACGTACATTTGAAAATTTTAACGTGATTGCATCAGGCACAGCCGTACATCGGCGCTCGATTTTTGCAAATTCAGCTAAATCTTTGTCTAGGGATGATACACATTTTAACCTTGAAAATTTCCCGTTTTGTCACGTACATTTGAAAATTTTGACGTGATTGTATCAGGAGCAGCCGTACATCGGCGCTCGATTTTAGCACTTTCAGCTAAATCTTTGTTCCGAAGATGATGATGTCATCGCAGCCGTACATCGGCGCGACAAAATTTTGGAGGAAATTAAAATGTGGCGTCAGCAATAATCCCCTCTACATCGCAATTTGGGATACTATTTGAATTGATATTGATTCTAATACGATTGCAGTATTGCATCAATCGCGCGTGTGAAAGGTTCACCGCTGAAGAAATATGAATTTCTACGTCCCGATTCGAAACGGTGAAACTCCACCGTGTAAGAAGCAGAAATGCGACACGTAAGTTTAAATCGTTTAAAAAATTTTTTACTTATTGATTTTTAATATTGTTGTCTAATTATTTATATTTTTATAGTATTCAGCCTCGTCGTGCGGCTCGCATACTTGGAAGAAGGTACGCTCTAACCCCGACGTCGTACAAGTATTTGGACATTGGAATAAGCGTTGGAGCTGTATCGTACGTGGAGCTGATTCTCGGCGATAATCGAGGCAATCAAATAGTGTTACACTTTTCAACGTGGAATTTGTTGATGCGGAAGCAAGCAGACGTTGAACAATTTCTACAATCGACTGTTCCCCCATTAAGAATTGGAGATTTAACGATTGAAATGTGTCAATCGAAAATTGTAAAACTTGCATTATGCGAAAATTCTTTGTACATGAAACCAGAAACATTATTACATTTATTTAATTTTGAAAATTGTATCGATCATATGCACAATTGGTTATGCGAGAATACGTATCTCGTAAATGAAAAATTTAAACAATTTGAAACTGTATTACAACGTAATAATATTACTACTGTATGCGATGCTGTAAAAACGATACGTGAGAGTGATGTCTTTGACAGCGAATCATTGATCGATTGCGAATTATTAACATGTGCTGTAAATGATATTCTTTACGATGCGTGCAATAAATAATTATTTTTATTCCATCTATGAATTTTATTTCTTTCCTTCCATACGAATAAGAATAGTCGACAATTTTTCTCAACACGCTCCGCCAAAGATGTAGAGAAATGCTGAGATAGATGAGACGCGATGCTCTAGTTGGAATGAGACGCGAGATATTAAAAAGATATATAATGAAGAGGAGTCTGCTGCACTAGAGTATCATTTCTTTCGTTGTTCTTTGCGTTTCATTAGTCTTGTGTGTTACGTTAGTGCAATGGCTGAAGAAAACGTAATCATCGGTAATGAAGATATGGATGATAATGATGTTGAAGAAAACGTAATCATCGGCAATGAAGATATGGATGAATATGATGCCTGGATGGATCCCGTTGTGGTGGAAAAAATTGAGATTGAGAGAGAGAGAAGAGCGAAATGGAAGAAATTATATGCGAAAGAAGAATCATCTGATAAGGAACCTGATTTCGATTTTCGAACTAGTGATGTTGAAGAATTACTTCAGTATGAGCGGGAACAACTTTCGAAGAAGAATCTGAAAACCTCAGTCGTTCAATTTATAAGAAATCGTGAGCTCGGCTTGAAAAAACCCCGCACAATTTCGTTGAACAGATTTCTCAAAACTCGAAAATTTTGGGCGAACTCAGTTAAAAAATGTAATGCAAGTTTTTCTTTTGAATGTATATATACGGAAGATCCTAATCACACTAAAGTAAAATGTTTCGGAAATAGACTTTGTGAACATCTTGAATTATGTAAAGATATAGACAAATTCGAAGATGTGCATGAGAATATGCTACGACATGACTTGGAAACGTTGAAGGTAAAAATATTTTTGCTAATGTGTAATAAATTTAAAACATTTACAATTATTATGTTTAATTTCAGAGTTTACGAGAGTACATGAATAGTCGACGAGAGGGACAGGAGCGGAAGTCCCTCAGCCCGACACATCGCCCCTAGTCTTCCAGGAGCAGCTTCACCCCCCCCCCCCGCACCACCAAATTATTTTTATTATTATTTTATTATTATATTTTATTTTATTATAATCTTAATTTTAAGTCCATACACACACACACAATTGTATAAAATACACACATTTTTAATAAATTTATATTTTATATTTTGATGTAAAAAAAAAATCTAATTATTTATGCACTTCTCCATGCGTTCCCATCCTTGCATCTCTCTTGCGTCTCTTTCGCGCTAGTTTTAAGTATCGCTATCTCTATCATACTCGTTAGTTGTAAGTCTCGCGATATTATCGTTCTCTCTTGCACGCGTCGTCTTCGCGCTATCGTTCTCTCTCGCACGTGCTAGTTGTAAGTCTTCGCGCTATCGTTCTCTCTTTCGCGCGCGCTAATTGTAAGTCTCGCAATATTATCGTTCTCTCTCGCACGCGTTGTTATTCTCGATATTATCGTTCTCTCTCTTTCGCTTAGAATATACTCGTTGTTCACTTACCTTTGCGTCGTCCTTCTCCCACCTATACGTCGTCCTTGTTCCACGTTAACGCCATCCTTGTCGCACTCGTAGTACTGTCCTTCTCACACGCCGTTTTCTTTCCGCTGATCCCCCTTCACCGCGCGGACCCCCTCGCCCATCGGTCGCGCCGCGAATCCCCCTTCACTGCGTGGACCCCCTCGCCCATCGCTCGCGCCGCGGATCCCCTTCACCGCGCGGACCCCCTCGTCCATTGGTCGCGCCGCGGATCCCCCTTCACCGCGCGGACCCCCTCGTCCATCGCTCGCGCCGCGGATCCCCCTTCCCCGCGGGTGACGTCACTCCCCCCGCACCGCGATTCCCCTCGCGCCTCATCCCCCCTGAGAGGTCCTGGGTTAGAACTCTCCTTGTACCTACTTTTATTGCATATATGCGGAGAAGATTCGTGCATTCAATCTTCTCCACAACAATATTCGGATACGGCGGAAAATCTCTTAATTCTTTTAATACATTGCTATCACCATCACCAATATATTTAACATAAATCAATCTATGCATTTCTAAACTAAGTCGGAAGCCTTCGAGGATTATATCCATATTTGTTATTTCCATATTTGTAGAACTTTGATTATTTCTTCAATTCTTAAAACATGTATGTTTTTTGGGTTGTAAAGACAGTTTTGCTGCTCTTGCACAAACAACACAATATTTGTTTCTAACCCCGACAAATAAAACTTTTTGAGAATAATATTCCGTAATAATAGCTGCTCCAGACGGAGAATTGTAACTACCACTATGGTAAGATCTTTTCATCTATGAGCCATCTGTTATTACGGGTATATGCGGAATTCCATCTATGACATCTCCTCTTTCAATTGCTAAACGTCTTTCCTCTTCGCCCACCACGCGCATTTCTTCTTCCGCGGCGGCGGCGAAGGCTTCCGACATTTCATTATGATAATTAATGTACGTTTTACTACTCATACATGGAACATCCATAGTAGCAAAAAATTCTTCAAGCTGTTTATGACCAGTCCCTGTCAATATGGTACCGCATACAGCACCTCTATTGACATCCAATATTCTATCATCGTCGGTTCACTCCAGAAGTTATATCTGAAATGACACATTCGACATTCGACAAAAAATTGGGTTTTCAGACCGTGACGCATCGTTTTAGTTATTATAAGAATGAAATGACATTCGCCGATCCAATGAGTGGACAATCTCTGCAATTCAGTAAAAATGTGCCCAAAATCGACGATACATCGTCCATTAATCTCTGCAGAATACAAACGAACTGCGTCGATGTTCTCATCAACATGCAAAGCAAAATTTTTAATATCTTCGATATCATCAACATTATTTTGCAAAGAAATATTTTCGATATCTTCAGTATCATCCGTATTATTCTGCAAAGAAATATTTTCGATATCTTCAGTATCATCCATATTATTTTGCAAAGCAATATTTCCGATATCTTCGATATCATCCATATTGCTTTGCACTATATTTTCTGATTCCATCATTGTGCATGCATGTATAGAATTTTCAGAAAATGTATTCAATAACTGTGTCGGATCATTATCTATCGCATTTCTAGTATCCGTATATGCATGCGTTTCGTTCGACAAATTTACATTTTCACAAAATTCGCGAACATCTGACACAGATCCGACAGAATCATCATCAAAAATATCACTGATTTTTTCTGATTGAATTTCCTGTGTCGCGTATACATCGACAGATAATTGAGAAAATGTGTCTGCAACAGATAATGATTGTATTGTCAACACATCATTATGTGTTATATTTTTCTCATCTGTATCCTCGCATACATGCAATTGATGTGACGTATCTGGAATTTCGACAACTTCTGATCTTTTAAGGTTTCCTTCATTAAAGAACGATTTATTATTATATTAGTCATACGTCGGATACGATGCATTCTTTTTGATAAAGAAATGCGTCTCCCCGATGTGACTTTTTTCTTATTTATATATTTAAGCAGTTTCGATGCAAAACATTAACAATACCGTGATGCAAACTACACTCAACAATACAATAGTGTTGTCACACGATGCTATGATTATTTCATTATAGAAATGCATCAATCGCGACGAAACATTTTTATTGGTCGCGCAATATATATTTCTAAACGATGTATTGCACTCGAATTGTACTCATCGATATTACCTTAGTGTTTGCATGATGGCGAATCGCGAGTACGATAAGTAATTATTCTCATTATTTATATATACAGAGTGTCCTAGACCACCCATACACCCTTTTTCTTTCAGAAACTAAGCATTTTAGAGAAAAACGTTTTCAACAAAAATTGTATGGTTTTGAGGGAACATAAGATGGTATCATTAGTTTGACTTTGGATGGCATCGTTAAGGTCAGGTCAAGGACACCTTTAATTTCTTAAATGGAACTACCTATTTTTTATTGCATATTCTTATAACTTATGTCGAGAGCTTTCCAAAACACTATAATAAAGTATTTCTTCATCAAGTATTTTTCGAGTTATAAGGCTTGAAAGTTACAATATTGTGACATAATATTTTGTTAAATATTTATTTTTCAAATTCCTTACTTTTTATTTTTGCAAACAATACGAATCAATTAATGTAAAAAAAACACATAATTTTCTTAAAGAAACACTTGTTGTGTAACTGCTTATTGCATATTCATTATTTGCTTAGCTTCTCACTATTCGTGGTGCTTGATTTGCGTGAGTTCCCTTGCCTCTCACGATTCGGGGTGCTTGATTTGCGTAAGTCCCCTTGCCTCTCACGATTCGGGGATGAATGCAGTATGTACATGCTATGTGTTTGTGTTTTGCTCAAGCGATGCGTTCAAATTGAGCACCATTTTCTGCAATGCAAGCATCTACTCTATTTTGAAAGCTATTAGCTGCTTAAAGAATTTTATCAGCATCTAAAGATTGAATTGCTTCATTTATTCTACAAATCATATTGTCCCTCGTAGTCGTGCGTTCACGGTAAACCAAGTCTTTTATACTTCCTCACAAATAATAATCAAGGACAGTGAGGTCTGGGTGGATAATTGATAGGATCGTATTTGCCTATCCTGTTAGGAAACATAACATTTAATGCTGCACGAGCAACTCTGGATGTACGTGATGGACATGCATCTTGCTGGAACCACATGTCCAGACGCAATTGCAGATGAAGATTTTCTAGTAAAATAGGAAGATCTGTCTCTAATAAGACGGAATATCTATTACCGTTTAGATTTTTGTCGAAGAAAATAGCACCTACGATTTGACTTCCAATAATGCCGCACCAAACATTGACTTTCTAAACGTTTTAATGATCCATTTCTCTCAATCAGTGAGGATTAACTTGTGCCCAATAACGGTAGTTCCAAGTATTGACAGACCCATCACTTTTAAATGTACATTCGTCAGAAAATAAAATTTTTAAATGAAAATCAGGTGGCTACTGTCTTATCCAGTTGCAAAATGCAAGTCTTTGTCGGAAATTGTTATAATTCAACGCTTGATGAACAGACATCCTATAAGGGTGAAACTTGTTTTCTCTTAAAATGAGCGAAATAGTATTACGAGTAATATTAGAATCTCATTCTCGGCGTCTTAAAGAATCATGAGGATTCAGTTCTGCCGATGCAAGAACTTCTGCTGCTCTTTCATCCCTAACTGGATGGCGAATCTGTGTACCTTCGTTATATTGAGGCTGAACGACACCTTTAGTTTTGATTCGATTAGCCAAACGTGAAAAAACATTTCGCGAATGAGGAATCCGATTAGGATAACGCTCTCGCCACAATCTTTCAGCTGCAGCGAATGTACCTTGACACTCACCCAAAATTAACAACATATCATATGCCTCTTCATTCGAATAGGACATAACTAAATAAACCGAAAATAATGAATATGACTTAGACCGAATTGAATCTTTTACGACTTTTTTGGAAACAATTTTTTTGGAATGTTCTATTAGAAGTACATAAATAGGAGACTTTGCTTCTGTCAAAGCGTGCTACAAAAGCAAGGGAGGAAGTTCTAGTAACGTTCTAATGCCTGTCGCAAGTTACACAGGATAATAATGAGATACACGAAGTGACACACGAATGACGCCACGCGAATGACAACAATGTTTTTTTCAATAACTATCAATCATGCAATAAAAAATCGGTACTCTTCTTTCATGGTATACGCTAAATTTAAGTCTTTGTCGAAAATAATTCAATATGTACTTGGTGAATAGACATTCTGTAAGAATGAAACTTAATGCATAAATGTGAATGCCTACAGAGATTACACAGCGCGCAATAGTTTATTCCAAGTATTTTAGACATTGTTTTTAACAACCCAAGAATTGCACTCATTATAAATGGTATTAAAATTGTTCTTCAGTTTTGTAGAATAGTGCGCTATGTACTGTGCCACGCTACGCCCTTACACAAGTGTTTCTTTAAGAAAATTATGTGTTTTCTTTACATTAATTAATTCGTATTGTTTGCAAAAATAAAAAGTAAGGAATTTGAAAAATAAATATTTAACAAAATATTATGTCACAATACTGTAACTTTCAAGCCTTATAACTCGAAAAATACTTGATGAAAAAATACTTTATTAGAATGTTTCGGAAAGCTCTCGACATAAGCTATAAGAATATGCAATAAAAAATAGGTGGTTCTATTTAAGAAATTAAAGATGTTCTTGACCTGACCTTAACGATGCCATCCAAGGTCAAACCAATGACACCATCTTATGTTCCCCTCAAAACCATACAATTTTTGTCGAAAACATTTTTCTCTAAAATGCTTAGTTTTTGAAAGAAAAGGCGTGTACTGGTGGTCTAGGACGCCCTGTACATAACATAAAAATTCTATAAAGACGTCTTATTCTTATGACAAATTAAACAAAAATAAAATCTGTTAATTTAAATAGCTCAGATGCTAAATCTAATAAAACAAAAGATACTGAACAATAAAAATTCCATATAAAGACGTTTTCAGTCTTAAAACAAATTAAAGAAAAATAAAATCTGTTAATTTAAATAGCTCAGATGCTAAATCTAATAAAACAAAAGATACTAAACAATAAAAATCTATAAGAATAAAAAATAAAATACTGTTTGAAATGCATCGAGCATCAAAGAATAAAAAAAAATGATTATTCTTAAGTTCAAGGGGAGAGTCGAGAGCCCGACCGTACATTCGGCGCCCCTGGCCGCCGTTAAATTCGACAGCTCTTTGTCTGTGCGAAACTCAAAACAACGCTCGCCCTTCTGGAAAAATCTAAGATTAATAAATAACAAGCCACAGAGTTAAATTTAAACGGTTTTAGTAACTGCAAAGCTGCCAGATCTCCGCCGCAAGCAACATGCAACACGGCGTGGAGGGGGTAATGAGGATGTAAGCGTAAGCGTACGTGTGAGCTCGGCGCTTCGGCTAGCTTCGGATAGTAGAAGAGGACAGAATACAGTCTTCTGTCTCCTTCCTACCGAAAGACGGGCAATACGCGACGCGTCACGCTCCTCGATATTTCGATATGCGCTCAATGTTTCTTTTACAGCATTTTTATTGTATAATGTGTTTATAATATGTATCTGTATATATATATGTATACACATACATATTATAAACATATTATAAAGAATAATATTTAAATAATTATATTTGTATTATATATATATATATATATATATATATATATATATATATATATAATATTTAATATATTTATAATATATATATATATATATATATATGTATATATATATATATTTATAAATATATTTATAATGTATTTATATATATATATATATATATATATATATATATATATATATATACACCGTACAAATATAAATATGTACTAATTATATTACAAAAATATATTATAAAACTATTTAGTTTTTTATAATAATTTAACACTTGTTTTCTCTCTCTCTCTCTCTCTCTCTCTCTCTATATATATATATATATATATATATATATATACATTTAAAATAATAAAATAAAAAAAATTAATGAGTGGCGATTTTCCACACCACCCACGGGGTATCATCAATGGCGCGTTAGATTTTTTTATGTGGATCTTCGCCTAGAGCTATTATACCACATTGCATTATTTTATCATTTACAAGTATGATGTCTGTTACACAGACAAGATGTTTTTAATATTTTTACTTTCCACAAATATGATGTCTGTTACACAGACAAGATGATTTTAATACTTTTACTTTCCACAAATATGATGTCTGTTACACAGACAAGATGATTTTAATACTTTTACTTTCCACAAATATGATGTCTGTTACACAGACAAGATGATTTTAATACTTTTACTTTCCACAAATATGATGTTTGTTACACAGACAAGATGATTTTAATACTTTTACTTTCCACAAATATGATGTCTGTTACACAGACAAGATGATTTTAATACTTATATTTTCCACAAATATGATGTCTGTTACACAGACAAGATGATTTTAATACTTTTACTTTCCACAAATATGATGTCTGTTACACAGACAAGAATATTCTTAATACTACTTTTAACAAATATGATATTTGTAACAGACGAAATGTTTTTCACGTATTTATCTTTTACAAGCGTAATGTTTGTAATAAATTTATTATTTATGAGATGATGGGCCAGCTATGTCAATGGTATCTGCAGCATGTAATTTTAAAATACTTTTATTTTTTTTAGCAACGGTAGCATATAACTTATCCGCTGACATAAGAGACAAATGCTTTTCATCAATTTTCATTTTGATAGCTGTCTCGCCTCTCGTTTTTAATGCAGATTTAAATACACAAATAGCATTAACAGTAGCTGATGAAAAACTATTACGTTTTTTTGTTTTTAAATTATTTAAAAGAGAAAACATTCTCTCCGAATCGGCATTTGAATTTGGAAGAGATCGAATAGTACTTATAATATTTGTTAAATTGGGATATTTAGCAAGATTGTTGTGTCGATTTTGTAAAATTTTTTTCCACATGCTGTCGAAATTTAATGTAGAAAAGTTTTGTTTTTCTTCTATTGTAAAATCTGAGGGTAAGGCCATCCATTCCTTCTTTAAATCATTTTCATCAAAACCGCCGATAGTTTTAGCTATAAAAGAAACATCATTGAATGATGTTTCTCTATTGTTATCAAATAAACTTATATATGGTCGAAAAACTTGTAACTTTGATAAAAATATATTATTTAGAGGTAATCTTTTACGAATTTCTTCTGCAGCAGTCACATAAAATAATAAACAATTCTCTCGAACAATTGTAACTATATTTATGTGACCTTTCAGCGTTAATTCGTTTAGATATTCCTCACATTCTGATCCCAAAATAATTTCATTAGTAGGTTTTTGATTTTCTTTTAATGAAAATATAATATTTGAAGAAAATGGTTTTAAATATTCTTTTTTTATAAAATTTCGACAGATTTGGAAAAGAAAATTTAAAGATTTTGGATATAATAAATGAATCCTTGTTTCTAATGCTTGAAAAAATGCATTAAATGCATTAAAAAAATTCAAAACATATTTTAAAAATAGAAAATAAGCTTTTATCTCCACGTTGTCCATCATAGACAAGAGATATTCTCCAGAATTTGTTTTTTCGCTCACAACCATTTCAGTAAGAAAGTATTTAATTGTATCCCAAGATTCAAGAAGTCTTTCGATACATAAATAATGCGAAAGCCAGCGCGTATCACATAATTTCAATATTTTGCGATTTGTTTCTTGGAAACATTCACAAAATTCACGAAAAATAGCCGTACGTTTTGGACTGCTATTGAGATAAGTCGCAATTTTTTTTAGAAATTCTTCGCAATATGCAGGCATTTTAGAACATGCAGCGTGCGCTGCTAATGCGGAGGAATGACATGGGCATGAAAACGTTAATAAATGTGGACATATTTCTTCTAATTTTTTTTTAAACGATAAATGTTTTCCTGTCATAACAGATGCATTGTCACATGATAAAGCTACGATATTTAAAAATGGAATCTGTAATTTCCACATTTCACATTTAAATGCCTTAAACAACTTTTCTGCACTTGAATCTTTGGCATCAATATCAATTAATTTAACTAATTGTGAGCGAATATCTAATGTCTCTGGATCAACGTATCGAACAAGAAAAGTCATCCATTTATCATTAGTTATATCAGATGTTTCGTCAATAAAAATTGAAAATTTTGTATTCTGAATTTTATTGACGACACGATCTGTTTCAACTGGGCATAAAACATTTGTAATAATGCTTTTACATTTTGTTCGGCCCATACTCATGCTTTTTAACACATTAGGGTCTTTTCCAATATGTTGAAAAAAGTTGAGAATTTCTTTTGCAGTTTGATGCGAAATATTTTTATCAGCAATTAATGCAGCATATCGAATTTCTGCTATTTTTTTTCGCTCTTCAAACGACAAAAGTGAATCATCTGTTATGTTTATATTTTCGTTTGTATTCTTTGTTCCTGTTTTAATTTTACATATTTCTATATGCGCTTTGGATTCTGCGTGACGATAAATTTTCGATAAATCACCTCTCATTGATTTATCACAAAATGAACAAAAAAATAAATTTTCATGTGATACTTTGCGTAACCATGGCTTAAATAATTCTATTTCTAGCCATTGTTCTTGAAATTTATATTTTTCGGATATTTTTTTATCTGAATTTTTATTATTATTTTCACACACATTATTAGTATTTAAAGCTAAATTATTTTCTTTAATATTATTTTTATGACACGCAGAATCCGCATGTCTTAAAATATGTGTATTGCACGAAAAATTTTTATTGCATATACTACAATAATAAAGACTATCGTCGGATAGTACTTTGCGTATCCAAGATTTATATCGATCATCATTGAGCCAAGCATCTGAAAAGCTTCGCTTAAATTTTTTTTTCAATTCATCACTCATTTTTGTGAAACAAAAAATAGACAGAAACAAAGAATTAAAGAAGCTAAAGATGAAAAATGATATATATACAGGGTCTACCAAAAGTGTGGAAACCCCTAAATATCTCGGAAAATATACGTTTTACAGAAAAGTGTTTCCAACAAAAGTTGTAGGGTTTAAGAAGATCTATATACTGATTCTATCAGTTTGACCTTGGATGGCGTCGTCAAGGTCAGGTCAAGGTCACATTGACTTTTTTAAATGACACCCCCTACATTTGATTGCATATTCTTATAGCTTAATTCAAGAGCTTTCCAAAACACTATAATAATGTTCATTTTTATTAAGTACTTTGCGAGTTATGAGGGTTGAATGATAGAGTAGCGCCGGTATTAACATTATCCAAGGTGTACTACATGGAGGTTACTCGCTCGGATTTGCATCTGTTGTGTGTGTGATCCAGCTAACTAAGGCAAGATCGATTCCTCAACATATCCTCATATTTCGCTGAAGTCAAATTGCCAAAAAATTGCTCCATAAAACGTGTATGAAACGTCTCGTTAGTTCCTTCATTTACCGCTATGTGACGCACTACATGCAGTCTAACTCGCATTTAAAATTCAACTAAGAATGTATAAAGCTATCAAAGAACGAGCACCTTCTAACTTCAGCTTTGAGCAAGCAGAAATTAATTGTTATCGTCCAAATACAACGTACGATTAATTAAAATTAAACGTTTTAAAAATGGCTGGCGACTTGTCGGAACGTGAAAGAATCACTATCCTCATGATGCGTGGATGGGGTGATAACGAAAGATCGTTCTCTGATGTCGTTCGATTATTTAATGACACGTATCCGAACCGTCGAATTAATAAGTCCACTGTGTTAAAAACAATAGAACGTTTTAGACAAACTGGTAGAGTAAGAAATCGCTCTAAGTCAGGAAGACCATTGTCTGCAACCAACGAAGAAAAACAACTTGATGTTCTGCAGACATTTATTGAAGATCCCAATTCTAGTGTTCAGAGAGTCGCTCAAACTCACGATATTGCTCCCATGTCGGTTTGGAGAATTTTAAAGAAGAACAAGTTCCATCCATATAAATTGCAATACGTTCAAGAATTGCAAAACGGAGATGAGGAGCGTCGTATACATTTCTGTGAAAGAATGATGGCACTAATAGATGTCCGGCCCATCTTCCCTTATCAAATTGTTTTCACAGACGAGGCAACTTTTACCTTAACGGGAGAAGTTAATAATCAAAATTTTCGTTTCTGGTCAGATGAGAATCCGAATTGGGTGCGGGAAACTCACACACAACATCCACAAAAAATAAATGTATGGTGCGGAATAATAGATGGCTATTTAATAGGGCCGTTTTTTTTTGAAGAATATTTGAACGCTCAAAGGTATGAGAGATTACTTGTTGATCAAATAATTCCAGCCATACAGAATACTTTTCCAAATAATTTCCAAGAAATATGGTTTCAGCATGATGGAGCTCCTGCTCATTTTGGTGCAGGACCACGTCGTATTTTAAATGAGACTTTTCCGCTACGGTGGATAGGAAGAAGGAACGGAAATGAGGGAGGAGAGGATTGGCCACCTCGGTCACCAGATCTAACTCCTCTTGATTATTATCTATGGGGATATCTGAAGAGTAAGGTTTACAGAACAAAACCTAAAACCATTCACGAATTGATACAGCGAATAAGGGATGAAATGGCTTTGATACCTTTTGAAACGAATCGTAAAGTCATTTCTACATTCTACCAAAGATTAGCATATTGTCAGGAAGTAAATGGCAGCCACTTTCAGCATTTACTTTAACACATTGAAACACATTTGCAATCGTTTGGTGCAACCTAACCTGATCTCTGTATACACGCACCGCACGCACGCACACGCACACATTTCGAACAATTATTATGATAAATGAGCATCCACAAATTTATTTACTGTTTACTATGTCGATTGCTTTCCAGGTCTTTAAATGCTCGATTGTAATTTGGTTGGGTCTTTGCTTTTGCTGACTGGATCCACGACCGATCTTGCCTTAGTTAGCTGGATCACACACACAACAGATGCAAATCCGAGCGAGTAACCTCCATGTAGTACACCTTGGATAATGTTAATACCGGCGCTACTCTATCATTCAACCCTCATAACTCGCAAAATACTTAATAAAAATGAACATTATTATAGTGTTTTGGAAAGCTCTTGAATTAAGCTATAAGAATATGCAATCAAATGTAGGGGGTGTCATTTAAAAAAGTCAATGTGACCTTGACCTGACCTTGACGACGCCATCCAAGGTCAAACTGATAGAATCAGTATATAGATCTTCTTAAACCCTACAACTTTTGTTGGAAACACTTTTCTGTAAAACGTATATTTTCCGAGATATTTAGGGGTTTCCACACTTTTGGTAGACCCTGTATATAATAAATATATGTATAATATAATATTTATTTATAAAAACAAATATTTTCAATTGTTAAAATCCTAGATAGTACAATATATTCTTTGATGATTTTATTTTAGATCAAATATAATATTTACAGTATATGTGTGTGCGTGCGTGCGTGCGTGCGTGCGTGCGTGCGTGCGTGCGTGCTGCGTGCGTGCGTGCGTGCGTGCGTGCGTGCGTGCGTGCGTGCGCGTGCGTGCGTGCGTGGCGTGCGTGCGTGCGTGCGTGCGTGCGTGCGTGCGTGCGTGGCGTGCGTGCGTGCGGCGTGCGTGCGTGCGTGCGTGCGTGCGTGCGTGGGCGTGCGTGCGTGCGTGGTGCGTGCGTGCGTGCGTGCGTGCGTGCGTGCGTGCGTGGCGTGCGTGCGTGCGTGCGTGCGTGGTCGTGCGTGCGTGGTGCGTGCGTGCGTGCGTGCGTGCGTGCGTGCGTGGCGTGCGTGCGTGCGTGCGTGCGTGCGTGCGTGCGTGCGGTGCGTGCGTGCGTGCGTGCGTGCGTGCGTGCGTGCGTGCGTGCGTGCGTGCGTGCGTGCGTGCGTGCGTGCGTGCGTGCGTGGGGGTGCGTGCGTGCGTGCGTGCGTGCGTGCGTGCGTGCGTGCGTGCGTGGCGTGCGTGCGTGCGTGCGTGCGTGCGTGCGTGCGTGCGTGCGTGCGTGCGTGCGTGCGTGCGTGCGTGCGTGCGTGCGTGCGTGCGTGCGTGCGTGCGTGCGTGCGTGCGTGCGTGCCGTGCGTGCGTGCGTGCGTGCGTGCGTGCGTGCGTGCGTGCGTGCGTGCGTGCGTGCGTGCGTGCGTGGGCGTGGTGCGTGCGTGCGTGCGTGCGTGCGTGCGTGCGTGCGTGCGTGGCGTGCGTGCGTGCGTGCGTGCGTGCGTGCGTGCGTGCGTGCGGCGTGCGTGCGTGCGTGCCGTGCGTGCGTGCGTGCGTGCGTGCGTGCGTGCGTGCGTGCGTGGTGCGTGCGTGCGTGCGTGCGTGGCGTGCGTGCGTGCGTGCGTGCGTGCGTGCGTGCGTGCGTGCCGTGCGTGCGTGCGTGCGTGCGTGCGTGCGTGGTGCGGGTGCGTGCGGCGTGCGTGCGTGCGTGCGTGCGTGCGTGCGGTGGCGTGCGTGCGCGTGCGTGCGTGCGTGCGTGCGTGGCGTGCGGGTGCGTGCGTGCGGGGGGGTGCGTGCGTGCGTGCGTGCGTGCGGCGTGGGTGCGTGCGTGCGTGCGTGCGGTGCGTGCCGTGCGTGCGGCGTGCGTGGTGCGTGCGTGCGTGCGTGCGTGCGTGGCGTGCGTGCGGGTGCGTGCGTGCGTGCGTGCGTGCGTGCGTGGCGTGCGTGCGTGCGTGCGGGTGCGTGCGTGCGTGCGTGCGTGCGTGCGTGCGTGGCGTGCGTGCGTGCGTGCGTGCGGTGCGTGCGTGCGTGCGTGCGTGCGTGCGTGCGTGCGTGGTGCGTGCGTGCGTGCGTGCGTGGCGTGCGTGCGTGCGTGCGTGGCGTGCGTGCGTGCGTGCGTGTGCGTGCGTGCGTGCGTGCGTGCGTGCGTGCGTTGCGTGCGTGCGTGCGTGCGTGCGTGGCGTGCGTGCGTGCGTGCGTGCGTGCGTGCGTGCGTGCGTGCGTGCGTGCGGTGCGTGCGTGCGTGCGTGCGTGCGTGCGTGGCGTGCGTGCGTGCGTGCGTGGTGCGGGCGTGGTGCGTGCGTGCGTGGTGCGTGCGTGCGTGCGTGGCGTGCGTGCGTGCGTGCGTGCGTGCGTGCGTGCGTGCGTGCGTGCGTGCGTGCGTTGGCGTGCGGGTGCGGCGTGCGTGGCGTGCGTGCGTGCGTGCGTGCGTGCGGCGTGCGTGCGTGCGTGCGTGCGTGCGTGCGTGCGTGGTGCGTGCGTGCGTGCGTGGCGTGCGTGCGTGCGTGCGTGCGTGCGTGCGTGCGTGCGTGCGTGCGTGCGTGCGTGCGTGGGCGTGCGTGCGTGCGTGCGTGCGTGCGTGGCGTGCGTGCGTGGTGCGTGCGTGCGTGCGTGCGTGCGTGCGTGCGTGCGTGCGTGCGTGCGTGCGTGCGTGGCGTGGTGCGTGCGTGCGTGCGTGCGTGCGTGCCGTGCGTGCCGTGCGTGCGTGGCGTGCGTGCGTGCGTGCGTGCGTTGCGTGCGTGCGTGCGTGCGGTGCGGTGCGTGGCGTGCGTGCGTGCGTGCGTGCGGTGGCGTGCGTGCGGCGTGCGTGCGTGGGGTGCGTGCGTGGGGGGGCGGGGCGTGGGTGGCGTGCGTGCGTGCGGGGGGGTGCGTGGTGCGTGCGTGGGTGCGTGGGCGTGCGTGGCGTGCGTGGCGTGCGTGCGTGCGTGCGTGCGTGCGTGCGTGCGTGGTGGCGTGCGGGGCGTGCGTGCGTGGGCGTGCGTGGCGTGCGTGCGGTGGTGCGTGGTGCGGGTGGTGCGTGCGTGCGTGCGTGCGTGCGTGCGTGGCGTGCGTGCGTGCGTGCGTGCGTGCGTGCGTGCGTGCGTGCGTGCGTGCGTGCGTGCGTGGGCGTGCGTTGCGTGCGTGCGTGCGTGCCGTGCGTGCGTGCGTGCGTGCGTGCGTGCGTGCGTGCGTGCGTGCGTGCGTGCGTGGGCGTGCGTGCGTGCGTGCGTGCGTGCGTGCGTGCGTGCGTGGTGCGTGCGTGCGTGCGTGCGTGCGTGCGTGCGTGCGTGCGTGCGTGCGTGCGTGCGTGCGTGCGTGCGGTGCGTGCGTGCGTGCGTGCGTGCGTGCGTGCGTGCGTGCGTGCGTGCGTGCGTGGGCGTGCGTGCGTGGCGTGCGTGCGTGCGTGCGTGCGGTGCGTGCGTGCGTGCGTGCGTGCGTGCGTGCGTGCGTGCGTGCGTGCGTGCGTGCGTGCGTGCGTGCGTGCGTGTGTGTGTGTGTGTGTGTACTAATCCACTTCTTGTTCCACGACAATTTATCAAATATTTTTCGTGTCCAAATGCACAAGTCGCACATTTTCGTGTCCAACTGAACGGTGTGCAACTGAGCGGTGCAGTGATGCGCTGTCGTGGGATTTTTTCTTATGGGAGAGCTTCTATGCGCATGCGTAAGCTTACTTACGTCATAGCTGATACCACATATGTATCTAGATGCAACATTAGATGCGCATAAAAGATTCTTTCCCAGATAGTTTTCTCGCGTTTTTTTAGTAGCCGTAATAACGCGTAATGTGTTATATACAAAGTGTATTATTATATTTAATATATTTAATTTCTTTGATAGAAATTTTCTTCTCTTCTTGCAATTTAATATTTTTTTTCGCACTGAGGGGAATCTGACGATACTTTGTATTTCATCAAAATACATACGTTACTGAAAATTCATAACGTTTGCTAATGCGCATGCGCGACTTTATTCTCACAACAACGCATCACTGGAGCGGTGTGCAACTGAGCGGTGTACAACTGAATGGTGTGCAACTAAACCGTGTGCATCAGACCGATGTGCAACTGAACGGTGTGCAGATAAATTTTCTTCTGTGTCCAAAAGCTACTGTATCCAAAATTATTGTGTCCAAATGCACTGTGTCCAATTGAACCGTGTGCAAAGTTTCGTGTCCAATTGCACCGTGTCCAATTGTACTATGTCCAAGTGAAGGCCACTCGTTTTCCGCTACCTTCAGGTCGGAGGATAGACTTTTTAGCCAGTCCCCCGACTGTTCGTCGTCGCACTCAAAAACATATGCTCCGTCTCTCTCTCAAGAGCCGGAGAATGTGGAGGCTTTTGTAGCCTCAGATAACTCGAGGATACGCCCTCTGATCATCTTCCTGATCATTCCACAATCCGCGGCTCCTAGTTTCTTGTCAGGAAAGTCTTCCAAAATGAGGGCTAGTCTGATAAACTCTTTTTTAGTCGTTTTTTTAGAGCATATGACCCTTGATCATTGATCTTGGATCGTTTACCCTGGAATATTGTTGGAACTAGGGATGTTATTCCCCGGCCGGGCGCATTTAAGCACCACAGTCGGGGTTCTACCGCTACTGGGCCCAGGACTAGAATCAGCTTCAACGGGAGAATTCGCTCTCTAAGGAAACCACGTCCTGAAAGATTTTATCCATTGTGGTATCTTTTGTCTTTGTATTTGTGTTAGGTTCATTTGTAATTGTCTTGTTCATTTTGGTCTATGAAAACCCGCGGATGCGGGATATCACCCAACCAGAGCCGCGAATGGCTGGGGTTTGGCTAAATATCGCGGAGGGCGCCCGGTATCCGGGGGAAGCGTTCGAGACGCAGTGCCCGCTGCGCCATGCAGCCGGCACAGTTTCATTAATACCTTGGCTTTGAGGATCCCTCTTCGTTGGTCGCACCCGATTCCATCTCTTAACGGGTGGACCCGGATGCGACCATAAGCCCCTCCACCACGCCAAGATGAAGATTCGGGGGTTTATTTTGCATTCAGTCCTGTAAAAGATAATTCATCACTTCAAGAGCATATCGCGGTGCCATTGGTGCTTTCGCAAATAAAAATATCTATTTTTTTCAAACAACCAGCTTCTTTTGATTGAATTTTTATATTTAATGTTGAATCAGCAAAAAGAGGCACGGATAAACTTAAAGTTTTATGTACTGTTCTTTCATTTGATAATAAAGTTGCAGTAATACCGGTGAAGCCATTGCACTAACAATTTGCCTTGAGATTTAAGTAAATAGTATAATGTTATAATGTATAAACGAAGGTTTTACCTGAATTTCTTAGACCGTTAATGTATAAACATTTTATTTATTGACTGCCGTTTTTTTTCAAAAGAGTTAAAATATAATCAACAATACTTTTTGGTCACAATTTAACTGACTGTATTGTTGCTGGCCAAGTATAGCTTCTCTTTGCAATTGTGTGTGTGTGTGTGTGTGTGTGTGTTCCGTATCTTTTTTTCTTTTTATGCCATTATTTGTTCCATTTTTAGAAATTGCAAAAGTTCCCAACCTTCTTTGCGAAGTAATTGATCAATTTGAACATGAGCTTTTCTTATTCCAGTAACTCGTCCAAATCGTCGCATATAATCTTCAGACATTGCAACTTTAAATTCTTCTTATAATTCTTTTAACACGTTGACTGCCACGTCACCCGTATTCGGTGACAGTAAAGTTTCTGA
>NW_020229849.1:204840-260030 GCF_003227725.1 Camponotus floridanus
AAAAAAAAAAAGGGAAAAGATAAAAAACTGGAAAACCCTACCGTTTTTTGGGCCCCGACACGCCGACAACCACCTGGGCAAAGCGGAAATTCAAGCTGCTTGCAACGTTATACGATAAGAAGCGTTACGTGATACACTACCGCAACCTGCAGCAGTGTACGCGGCACGGCTTCGTGTAACAAAAAATACATCGAATTTTACAGTTTTCTCAATCTCCTGGCTTCAAAATTATATAGAATTAAATACACATTTCAGAACATTGGCTAAAAATGATTTCGAAAAAAATTTATATAAATTAATGAATAATGCGGTGTTTGGTAAAACGATGAAAATGTGCGCAATCGTGTCGATGTAAAATTATTAACAAAGTGGGACGGTCGGTACGGCGCAGAGGCGATGATCGCGAAACCAAATTTCCACAGCAGAAGCGTTTTTTCGGAAAACTTAATCGCTGTGGAATTGCGTAAACTCGAGGTGAAATTCTACAAACCGATTTACGTGGGTATGTGCATCCTCGACATATCCAAGACATGTTTGTACGAATTTCATCACGAGTATATGACACCAATGTATCGCGACAAATGCGGGTAATGTATACCGATACGGACAGTCTCATATATCACATCGAGTGTGCGAATGTGTATGAGAATATGAAGCGTGACATTGTTAGATTCGATACGAGCGATTATGCGGTGGACAATGCGTACGGTATACCGCTTCTAAATAAAAAGGTGCCGGGTCTGATGAAGGACGAAAATAACGGTGCCATAATGACCGAATTCGTCGGGCTCAGAGCAAAGATGTACGCGTTACGAGTGAATGGGAAAAAGGATACGAAGAAAGTCAAAGGTGTCAAAAGCAGCGTTGTCGCGAGAACGATAACGTTTGACGATTACACGCGGTGCTTGAACGAAGAGATTGAAATGACGCGTCAGCAGTCGTGTATACGATCTAAACTACACCAAGTATACACGATTCGCGAGACGAAAATTGCTCTGAGTCCGTACGACGACAAGCGGTATATCGTACCCGATACCACCGATACATTACCGTGGGGACATTATCGGATACCGTTGTAAATAAATGTATATTTCATTTATTAATTGTATATATTTTGTACATTTTATATTATATATTTTTAAATTTATATATTTATATTTTAATAAATTTTATATATTTTATACGCATATTTTATGTTTCAATAAATGCTTACAATACATTATTTTTATGAATCCAAGAGTTGTATGATTTATCCATTCCCAACCATTTCACAAAAACCTCGTCACCCTTTTTTTGTAAAATTTTTTCCACGAGATATACGTCGGGATTGGCGAAGCGTTGTAACTCGTATTCGTAGAATCCTCCAGCGACGGGATTTCCCCGCGAATCTTCGAGTATGCATGTCGCGGGATTAGTTTTCTGCACCTCGATAATCTTAAAAATTTCGGTCGTCCAATTTGGTGTGAAACCTTTTTCAAAGATGATCTTGTATTTGCTCACGCGTACCGAATCGCCTACTTTAAATTTTGCCGGAGCCGCAATTTTTACGTTGCTGTACACCGTATTTAAAAGTTTTTCGGCGATCGCTGGAGTGACGTCGACAGGTCTCATACCGATGGTGCGATGTTTTCGCGTATTGTACTCTGCAACGAGTCGAGATAGTTCATCGATCCATTTGTAATTTCCATTCAACGTAAACATTTTCCACATATTATTTTTTAAAGTACGATTGAATCGTTCCACGACTGAGGCTTTCATAACAGAATATGTCGAGTAATGAGAAATGTTGTGTTTCTTCATGAGTTTCTGCACACTCGAGTTGTAAAATTCTTTTCCCCTGTCGGTTTGAAAATTTTTCGGACACCTTTTATCGTCTCCAATAATCTTTGCGATCGTTTCGGACATTTCGTTCCCGCTCTTATTCTTGAGCGGTACGGCCCACGCATACTTGCTCAACACATCGATAACCGTGAGTATGTATTTATGACCCTTGTTGAGTCGAGAGTACGAACGCATGTCCACCACGTCCGCCTGCCACAGATCATCATATCCGCGTACAATGACGCGTCTTCGTGGAAAATTTCTTCTCGCCGGGGCATGTAATTCCTCGACTAATTGCCGCTTTTCGGAGGTGTTTTTGTTCTCTCGCACGTTTGATCGAGGCATAATTAATATGCGATATTAGTATATCTCGCTTACTGTGTCGAGTTAGATGTTGCATGTCTCAGCACATTCTTTATCTCATCCATCATTAATCGCAGCGCCTGCACGTTTGTTTCGAGCGCGATAATTTTTTGCTCAATTTCTCCCTGTCGATCTCTCAAAAGTTTATCCACGTATCGTTTGTTGACGACGTCGGTATCAGCTTCCGGTTGCGCTACGCGTTGAATCTTGCGCGACCTTGCGTCAAAGCCGGTAGTAGTTTGGCAGAGAGCGTTATCGCGAACGTAATTTCTCAATAATCCATTCCATTCGTAGTACAAATTGTTCGACGTTCCCAATGATAATCCGAATTTATTAATCGACATTTCGGTACCGAGAACATTGACCGAATGACACGTATCGCCGACGCATAGTTTAATTTATAATAATGCCGGCCTCGCGAAGTTCTTCGATAATTGACAAGATTTCATTATCGTGAGCATTGCTGCCGGCTCGACGCGAGGCGTCCAGCAATCGCAAACGATCCACCAATTCGTTGGGATCGTTCCAATGCACGTAATCGATCATGTTGTCGCTGAGCGTCATGGTGCGCGGCGCGTCTATACCTCTTCCCATCTTTCTATCGGGGAATAATGGTGCAATTATATATTTATACTTGTACCCTTTATTAGTTTTAATAGGATTATTAACTTTGTTGTCACGTTTATGCGCATTTGTTATATTTAATATACTTTGATATTTATGCAAATCGTCTCGAGTATATTTTTTATGATTGGGAAATTTTTTAAAAATCAAATCGTAGATTCCTTCGGTTCCCTTATATTTTATTCCATCGATAATTATATTATCTTCCTTGTCCACATCGAAACATTTATCACCGAGCATCATTCCTTCATTGGTAAATTTAACACCGTAGACGTAATCCATGCTCTTATTTTTATCAACACTCATAATATCTCCTATATATTTTTGTGCCAGTGGACCTAAATGCTCTCGGAACGTTTTCTGACCTCCGGATGTTTCTAATTCGTGTCAGACCGATGTTACAAACGAATCGGGTGTGGTCTCGTAAATTTCTTCGACGGATGTGGGTGGTATTGTTTGACGCGGTTGTACTTTTATCGGAGTAGAAACAGTAGCCATATTAGAAAATTGCTTCCTTCGCTTTGATCGATTCGGTGTCGAATATATCGGTGAATCGTTTATCGGCATATTTATCCGTGCTCGCTTTAGTCCTTGCTTGGACTCTTTTATTTTTTCCTCTTGCTTCTCCTCAAACGTCAAACTCAACGGTTCGATTTTCAACGCATCAGATTCCATAGTATTTTCGACAAGCTGTTTTAAAGGCTCGGTAATCGGTTTAAATTGCCTTTCCAATATGATATCTTCCTCCATTTTACCAGTTTTCAAAGCGCGATATTTTTTGCGAATCGATTCGCTCGTTTTTGCAATCTCTGTCGCAATCTTTTCACGATCGCCGTTCATGATGCTCGATCGATGTGTCGATGATGACTGATCGCTTTACGGTATCGCGAAATCATTAAATCCCCTTCTATATCGTCCATTGATCAACATACTATCTTTATCAATGACTACGAAGCCATATTTGCGTTGCCAACATTTCTGACACAATGCACGGAAATCGACGTAAGACATATCGGTATTCACGTGATCGTTGTACACATGTTTCAAATTTGTGCCGTCTTGTTTAAACAGGATCAACAGGTTCGCGTTGTCGCGTATAAGATGCTTAGGTATCTTGGCGTACGTCTGACAAAGATAGAAACAGTCAACGCTCGAGTGTCGACCCATTGCAAAGTACTCTCTTATCGTATCCTGCTTGTCGCATGCCACGTCATCAAAGATAAAGATGGAATTCGGAAGTGCCTCACTCGGTGGAATGACATCGCTGTTATCAGAGAATGTAAAGTAGCCGATTTAATCTATAGGTGCTAGTAAATTTTCCAAGTATTTGTATTTCGGCTGTTGAAGCGATTTCGAGTATACGTACACGTTCTCGAAACGTACACCGTGCGGACTTTCTATCAAACTAATCAACACGTTTGTCTTACCACAATTTGAAGGGCCGCAAACGATACCGCGTATAGTAGTCGTAGGCATGTTTCCATGCTTGCGTACTTTTTTCCCCGATATTAGTTTATCATCGAAATTTGATACTTTGATTATCCGCGCTTGTCGCACGAACCGCATGTTTTCTCTTTCGAATCAATTTTGCGAATGATCGCGAGGGGGAGACCTATTTATAGAAGTGTCTCGACTCGAAACCAGTCAGTATCAAAAATGTTTCTCCTTCTGTCGGATGAGAGAGACATTCTCGGGCTTACCACCAAACAACTGCAGTATATCCCAAAGATTTTATTACTTCAAAATTTTGGTGATTACGTGGAACGATTGTGGGACAAGCTTCCAGAATATATAAAGGCTGATCCGGAGGTTCGACAATATCGTTCGTGCATGCGACATTACAACCAGCCGTGGCAGCGAACGCACATTGACGGTCCACCACCGTTGATAAAAGATTGCTACGAATGTCAGCGAGAATTGTAAGAGGTAGCGGTCTCTTAAATCGTGCGATAAACGCGCTTCCCATCGAATTACATATTCCCGGTTATCAGTTTTGCGGGCCGGGAACTCGATTAGAGAAACGATTGGCTAGAGGTGATCGAGGCATCAATCCATTGGACGCGGCGTGTCGTGAACACGACATTGCTTACGCGCGAAGCAACGACCTCGACCAACGTCACATCGCTGATCGCATACTAGCTGCAAGAGCGCGAGAACGCATTACCGCGAGGGATTCGACTCTCGGTGAAAGAGCAGCCGCTACGACTGTTTGGGCGGCAATGAAGGCAAAGACAAAACTCGGCATGGGGATGAAAAAGCCATCGACGACAAAGAGGAGGAAGAAACGAATACTTCCAGTAGCGAAACGTGGTGGTATTTTACCACTTTTACCGTTGTTGGGAGTTGTCGGTTCATTGGCCGGCGGTGCGGCGGGAATCGCAAAGGCGGTAAATGATAGCAAGGCTGCGCAACGTCAGCTGGAAGAGATGCAGCGTCACAATCGCGCTATAGAAGGTCGCGGACTTTATCTCGCTCCGTACAAGCGTGGACAGGGATTCTCAACAAAGTCTAAGAGAAAAAAAAAACGTCGAAAAAACATTAAAAATGCCTACGGGTGCGACAACTAACGTGCAATTGGAACAATTTGCGAAACGTATGCGTATACCTTTCTTTAGAGGTATTTTCATGCGCAATAATTTACCAATAAGCGGTGTACGACGAAACGAGAGCGGTATCGTCAATTTGGATGACGTTGATGGTCCCGGTACTCATTGGGTAGCGTACGCAAAGACAGACGATCGTGTCGTATATTTCGACAGTTTTGGAAATCTTCGACCACCCGAGGAACTTGTGCGATATTTCGGACGAGTGAAAATTGAATACAATTACACATCTTATCAAAGTTATAATCAGAGTATCTGTGGACAGTTGTGTTTAAAATTTCTTCAAACGATCAATTTAAAGCCTGACAATCTATCGTCATGACTCAGTATTCGTTTGACATGTCACTGACACTTATGTTGACTGGCAGAAGCAGCGTTCTCGCTGTAAGCTATTTCCCCGCTATAGATTTGACCGATGCCGATTACGAGCTCGGATTAACGGATTTTCAAACTTATCATACGATTCCGAACGTAAATTTTTCGAATAATAAATTTTATTTTGACAATGACGACAAGAAAATTACGATTCCCGAAGGATCGTACGAATTGCACGCCACAAATGACTATCTCAAACGCGCAATTTTGCGTGATGAACACCTTTTCAGAGATGTTGAAAACGATTATGATGAGGAATATTCAATAGTGCTCCGCGTCAATCACAGTAAAAAGAGTGAAATCAAATGCGCCTACAGAATAAACTTTACCAAACCCGACAATGTAGGATCCTTGCTTGGATTCTCGTCGAATCGTATATTGCAACCTCGCAAGTGGTATGAATCGGACGAACCTGTTAATATTATAAACGTAAATATTATTCGTATAGAATGCAACGTGACTACTGGTGCATACAGTAACGGCATGCGCGTACACACGATACATGAATTTTCACCGAGCGTACCGCCAGGATATAAGATATCGGAAACGCCGGCACAGATCATTTATCTGCCGATCGTTGTACGGAGCATTACGGATTTAACGATTTTACGTATTGTGGATCAAAGAGGTCGATTGCTCGATTTTCGAGGAGAGGAAATTACCGTAAGATTGCATATACGGCGGCGACAAATATAGTATGCTTGTACTGAACGAAACGGAGCACGCGAGAGACAATACTTTTACGCGGGACAATACTATTCCAGTAAGGCGAGCAGTATCGGGTGACATTAATAAGATTGCTGTTAAAAAGAAGCTGAGCGCGTTGAATCGTGAATTTTTGAAATCATTGGGATTCATCGTACGAAAAAAATGATTGATATTTTGAATATCGGAGGTGAGCCAGTCTTTGACGATCGCATCGTCAAGATTGAGACTCATACGTACAATCCGTACGCCAATACGACGCTTGGATACAGCGATGAGATACGAATACCTATACAACATCAGGATTTATACACGTTACCGTGCGAAAGCTTTCTTTACATCGAGGGAAGATTTAATGTGCGTAAAGCGAATGATGAAATGAAGGTTGTATTGGGAAACAATTGCGTCGCATTCATGTTTAATGAGCTTCGATACGAACTCGACGGAGTAGAGATTGATCGCAACAGAAATGTTGGAATAACATCGACGCTCAAAAATTATGTCTCTCTAACGCACCAGAAAAGTATAAACTTGAAGAATGCATCGTGGGATTTGACGTACAACGGTGACAAAAATTATTTCAACTTTTGTGTGCCGCTCAACATGTTGCTGGGATTTTGCGAAGATTATAAACGCGTTGTGATTAACGCTCGTCATGAATTGATTTTGATACGTTCGCGCAACGATAATAATTGTCTATTCGGACATCCGTCGTCGGAAGCTGAGATTGAATTACTCAAGATACAGTGGCGTATGCCTCATGTAATATTGAACGAGATTAATAAATTATCAATGTTGCGAATGTTGGAAAGCGGACGATATTTGAACATGAATTTCCGATCTTGGGATCTATACGAATTTCCTCTGTTACATAGCACGACCAAACATTCGTGGACCGTGAAAGCCGCCTCCCAGCTAGAGAAACCGCGATACGTGATCTTTGCACTGCAAACTGGTAAAAAGAATTCGGTGTCACAAGATGTTACATTGTTCGATAACTGCAAATTGACCAACGTTAAACCCTATTTAAACTCGGAATTTTATCCCTACGATGATTTAAATTTAGATTTTGAAAAAAATAGATTCGCCGTCCTATTCGACATGTACTCTCGTTTTCGCAAATCGTATTACGGATGCGATAATAGCACCGCGCTATTAACCATTCCAAAATTTCTACATTGCGGTCCTCTAGCGGTCATTGATTGCTCGCGACAAAACGAGTCTGTCAAAAACTGCTGCCGTGGACGTGAGAATAGAGTTTGAGTGCAGGGAAAATATACCTGCGAATACTACCGCCTATTGTCTCATCTTGCACGATCGGGTTGTCGAATATAATCCATTGACTAATGTAGTCCGCAAAATTACATAGATCAGCAAATATCCCCTCCATTGCATATGAAGAAAAATATAAAAGATTGAGATGTTTGATGATTGACATCAGTCTGCGATCGGATCTTATCATCATGGCTGCGCCAACGTTTGTGGATCTGCAAGGATTTATCGTTGAGAAAAATTTTGTCGTGAAGGAAGCTGCGGTTTTGAGAAAAGGATCCGTATTTTCTCATTACATTTTTACATGCCCGGTACCATGGTACATGCTCACAAAATCTGAGAGATGTCAGGTTTTATGGCTGATTAAAAACCACCATGGATTATCGTGGAATGATGGACACGTTTCATATTGGAATTCGAAACGTTTAATCACGACGGCGGTGATGGGTGCAACGGAGGAGGATGATGCATCACCTCTCGTGTATGTTAAAGGCCACGAAAAGCGACAATGGTTGGCCGATATTCTGGACGATGATGCGAGAAACGATGTCATTATCGAAACTTTGGATGCAGACTATGAGAATGTAGCTTCTTTAAATAAGTTAGATGTTAAGAATACTATGCGTTGTGAAAATCATGTAAAAAATTGCGCTCTACAAAATGTATTTAAAATTTATAATTGGTGGTTGAAACATCATGATGATGATTCTTCGAATCCATATTTATAATAAATTGATGATGCGATATATTTTTATCGTCTTTCTTATTCTTTCCTTTTTTTCCTCATCCCTATCTATGCATGTGCGCAGTATCATGTTTCCATACGTGACACAGCTGCCACATATATTGTATTTCGATACTACATTGTAATACATTGAAATATTTGTTCGATAAATGAATATAATTTTAAGTTTGATTTCCGTTCAACGAGTGTTCGTTTCCGTTCGATGGATGTTCAATTACCATTCATTTCCGTTCGACGGCGTTTGACAACTGTTCGTTTCCGTTCGATGACCGTTCAATTACCGTTCATTTCCGTTCGATGATCGTTCAATTACCGTTCGACGAGAGTTCGAAGAGCGTTTGAAGAGCGTTCAATTACCGTTCGACGAGCGTTCGAAGAGCGTTCAATTACCGTTCGACGAGCGTTCGAAGAGCGTTCGAAGAGCGTTCAATTACCGTTCGACGGTCGTTCATTTCCGTTCGAAAAGCGTTCGAAGAGCGTTCAATTACCGTTCATTTCCGTTTGCTGACCGTTCAATTACCATTCATTTCCGTTTGATCAGTTGACGCATTACATTATATCGTGCTAATTTGCATGGGAAAGATGTATACTTTTGTCTTATGATGTGTTTTTGGTAAAGCGATGATGATACGTCTCTATTCTAAAGTTTCGTACCGAGAAGTTTGTCTTCTCACAAAGTCATGATATGATATTGATATTATATTATACTGCGCTGAGTTGCATGGGACCGGATGTACTTTTGTCTTACGACGCGTTTTTGGCATGGTGATAATGTGACATCTCTACTATAAAACCTCGTGCCGGGACCTCATTGCCGCTTCATAAAGTTCTAACTGGCGCGAGTGAAGTGTTAAAAATCATATATAATGGATCATATTGTCTTTTATATCCAAGAATGGAAAACGCAATTCTTGGATATCTTAAATAACGTAGCATTAAACATAATTTTTCGATGGAATGTAAGTATCATTTTCATGATAACTTGTTAAAAAATTCTGAAAAAAGAATGTAATAATAAATATTTTTATATAGTTCCAGGATGAAATCGAGATTCCTGGATTTATGAATATCCGGCACCGGCAGTGGGTGCGGACGATACGCCGGGCAAGGAGGAGCCACTTCTTATACATGTGGGGCGACAGGAGAGTCGCCAGGGTGAAGATATTTTTGATCTGCGGCGGCTCTTCGGGGAAGAAGAGGAAGAGGAGGAACGCGAAAGAGATGAGGAAGAGCAGGAGGAAGAGCAGGAGGAAGAGCAGGAGGAAGAAGAAATTTGGGATTGGGAGGGAGAAGAGGTATGGCAGGATGCCTTATCTCGAGGATTTTAAGGTATGTATCCCTGTTTTACAATTTTTATATTAAATAAATTATTGAAAATTAATGAAATGTGTATCTTTTCTGTTACAGAAGCGGTCCCTCCCTTAGCCCGACGCATCGTCCCCAATTTAATTTTTATTTGATTAATATAATTTTTAATTTTTAATTTTATATTTTATTTTTATATTTTATATTTTATTTTATTATTATATTTTATTTTATTATAATCTTAATTTTAAGTACATACACACACACACACACACACAATTGTAAATACACACACATACACATTTTTAATAAATTTTATATATTTTATATCCGTAAAAAAAAAAATCTAATTATTTACATGCCTCTCCATGCGTTCCCATCCCTATGTCTCTCTTGCGCTAGTTTTAAGTATTGTTATCTCACATGCGTTAATCTCAACATTATCGTTCTCTCTTGCACGCGTCGTCTTCGCGCTATCGTTCTCTCTCGCACGCGCTAGTTGTAAGTCTTCGCGCTATCGTTCTCTCTTTCGCGCGCGCTAATTGTAAGTCTCGCAATATTATCATTCTCTCTCGCACGCGTTGTTATTCTCGATATTATCGTTCTCTCTCTTTCGCTTAGAATATACTCGTTGTTCACTTACCTTTGCGTCGTCCTTCTCCCACCTATACGTCGTCCTTGTTCCACGTTAACGCCATCCTTGTCGCACTCGTAGCACTGTCCTTCTCACACGCCGTTTTCTTTCCGCTGATCCCCCTTCACCGCGCGGACCCCCTCGCCCATCGCTCGCGCCGCGGATCCCCTTCACCGCGCGGACCCCTTCGTCCATTGGTCGCGCCGCGGATCCCCCTTCCCCGCGGGTGACGTCACCCACCGCGCGCCGCGGTTCCTCCTTCCCCGCGCGTGACGTCACTCCCCCCGCACCGCGGTTCCCCTCGCGCCTCACCCCCCCTGAGAGGTCCTGGGTTAGAACTCTTCTTGTATACCTACTAATAAAATACGTGAAGCGGATAGTAGTGATGGTAGAAATATCTCTAAATTAAAAAAAGTTGTTACGAACAGCGTAATGAAAATTCGAAACGTTGTAGTAAAGGCTGTAACGTTTCGTCGAAATTGTAAAGGATCTCGAGGTCAAAAGATCGCAGGATTAATAAAAGATTTATTAAATATACCCAGCCATGTATTCGATGAGCATAAAGGTTGTTCTTCTTTTAAATATTTTTATACCGGAGAACGAAAAGAAGGTGAAGAAAATCTTGTGCTCCAATTACAAAAGGCTGGGCTATTATTAAAGATTGAATTTGCGATGAAACGTGTAATAGAGAATGCTAATAGTTTACTGTATCAATTTACAAGTAATTCCGTGGAAAGTTGCAATGGAATTATTAGTAAATTTATTGGTGGCAAACGTATTCATTTTGCAAAAAAAGGTTTTATCAAGCCCGCGTGAAAGAATCCGTAGTACAATTTAATACTGTTATATAATTTTGTCACGCAATAGGTAAAGAAGCACCTGCATGTACACAAATAATAAAAAAAGGTATATTTAAAAAAATAAAAACTATCGGCAATGCGCGCGTGCAGCAAAAGAATTAGGTCTTTCTATTCGTACATCAAAATATTTTGCTAAAACTTTTATGGCCGATAAAAATTACGGATCAAATGCGGAACGACCAGATATAGAAGGTCATATGTACGAATAGCTAAGATCTAATCATTATCAAATATTAAAAGATCAACAATGCAATCGTGCTGTATTGGAATGTGCTACACAGGGTCAGCATGAAAATCTGGAGTGGCACAACATACGGCGAAATCTTCTCACTGCTTCAAACTTTGGAAAAGTTTGCAGTAGGAGGGAAACAACTTCGTGCCAAAATCTTGTAAAAGCAATTCTTTATCCTTCTAACGAATGCGGCTGTTGAGTGGGGTAAAGAAAAAGAGATGGTGGCACGAAAACAATTGCAGGTAGAGTTGGGAATAGAAATCAATGATTGTGGAATATTTATTGATGAAGAAATTCCATATCTTGCTGCAATTGCCTGACGGCATTATCGGAGACGATACTGTCGTTTAGATTAAATGTCCTTATACGGCGCGGCAAGTGACTCCTACCGATGCAATGCTCAATAAGATTGCAGATGTTCATCGAATTTTCGATAAAACGGATGACACTCGTATGAATCAAAGAAACATGTACTATTTCCAAATACGAGGGCAGCTCCACATAACGCAAAGAAAATATTGCATTTTTGTTGTGGACACCCTTTGGATTGAAGTACACGTTTGTCGAGCATGATGACAGATTTTGGGAATCAAAAATGTTACCACTGCTTAAACGATTTTATGAGGACTGCTTGGTTCCTGAAATAATTGATAGTACAGCGGAAAGAAATATGTCAATTCGGGAACCGCAGTATGTCATCGAAGCACAGAAAGCGGCTCAGAAAAAAAGAGTGTCATTGAACTATTAAAAATATGTAATTATGCTAAATGTTTATACATACATATATATGTATATATATAATATAATAAAAATAATCAATTTTTTCTGAATATATTGGTCAATGACATCCTAAGTCGCTTGGGAAGAGGTGATGGCAAAATTCTGCTTATTACTATTATGTAAAGAAATTATTTTAAAACATATATAAATATTATTATAATAATTAAAATATAGTAGTAGTAGTAGTAAGTGCTTTATTGTTCCCCTTAGGGTTACAATCTTTTACAAAAAAAAAACATACCACAACAAAATTATAACAAAAACTCGCTCGCAACTGCCGCCGCCCTAACATATTACAATTATCTATAACCTATCACGCATGAGAGCCATGAGTGCAGATTGTTTTCTCCACTCATGGCTGCTCCGTACACACACACACACACACACACACACACACACACACACACCTACACCTCCTTTGGACTTCTGTTTCCTCTTGCTTTTTTCTCATTCTTTATTCAAATTCTCTTCTCCCCCCCTACCCCCTTATCTCTCAATCTCTCTCTCTCTCTCTCTCTCATTCTTTCACTTTCTCTCTCTCTCTGTCTCTACTCCTTCCTCCTCCCCCTCCCCCATTCGTTCTCTCTCTACTCTCCTCATCCATTCCTCTCCTTCCCCCTCATCCCCCAGCACCCATCCCACATTTTTCTGCCAGCCACCTTCCACCTCCTCCTGCCTCCCACACATGTTCGTATGTCTCTTCTTCCCCCCCACATATCCTACAGACCTTCTTTGCCTCCTTCTCCCAATACTTATTCTCTCTTACTTCACTTCCTAACCTAAACCTCGCCATCCTTCTTCATCTACTCTCCCCCAACCCTTCTTCAAATATCCTGGAATTCCCTCTCCCTTAACTTCCTTATACCATCTGTTATATTTAGAGCCTTTTATTTCTTCCCATCTTTCCTTTTTTTGCCTATTTTTCCCTACTCTCTATTTCCTCGACCCAAGTTTCTTCTTCTGCTCTTTTCCTCTCTATCTCCTCTATCCTCATTCCTCTGCTCCCGAAGAATTCCTTCCTTTCTTCCTCCTATCTCGACTTTGTTTTCCCTTTCCTGTATCTTTCCTTCATCTCCTTCCAACACCTCCTTGCCAGTTCACTTCCATTCCCCTCATTTAATCTCTTCTCAAACGCCATAGCCCTCCTCCCTGCCCTATCCCACAATTTATCCCTTTGCAACTCTTCCCTTATTAAATACCCCAGTGTTCTTTTCTCTACCTCCAATATCCATCTCTCAAATACCTTTCCTCTAGCCTTTCCATCTTTTCCCTTTCCTTTCATCCCCATATTTTCGCCCCATATCCTAATACTGTCTACACCAAATATCCGTCAAATAAAAATATCTGTCAAATTTCCAGTGTCTTCTTCCCCAGTCTCTCCTAAACCTCCTTTTCCCAATTCCCCATACTTGTCCCATTGCTGCCGCTTTCCTAACACTTTTCTTAACGTGCGCCTCCTGCCCTCCATTCCTTTGTAGTGTATACCCTAAATACCGGAATTCCCTTACCTCTTCTACCTCTCTTTCCCTCCACAGCCATTTTTCCCCATTCTTCCACCTCCTTTCCTGAATCTCATTATTTTTGTCCTTCCGGTATTCAATTCCAACCCTTTCCTATCTAAATATCCTTCCAATCTTCCCATCATACTCCTCATCTCGTCTTACTCCTCCGCCAATAAAACAATATCGTCCGCGTACGCTAGAGTATACACCCTCCCTTCCCCTAGTTTCACCCCTCCTATTTTACTTAACCCATTTCCTCCTCCAAATCTGCCAATAAAATGTTAAATAAAATTGGACTCAGGGGACACCCTTGCCTTACCCTCCTTACCGTCCAAAAACTTTTCCCACTTTCCCCTCCTACCCTCACCCTGCTCGCTGTCTCCCTTACTAATTCCCCTACTCTCCTCATCAACCCATCTCTAACCCCCTCTCCCTTATAGTCCCTATTAAAACCCCTCTATCCATTGAATCAAACGCCGCTTTTATGTCAACAAATAATGCTACCATTTTTCCTCCCTTCCTGTTGAGCTATCTATTTATTAACATATTCAAAACATATATGTTGTCTATTGTCCCCATTCCCTTCCTAAAGTCAGTCTGATTCGGTGGGATAATTCCCTTCCCCTCTACCTCCTCTCTTAACCTCTCCGCCAAAACCGATGCATATATTTTATAAAGTTTTAGTATTTTAGTCAAGTATTTTATAAAGTTGACATTAAAGTGACCCCGCTTTTAATCCTCCGCTTTTTCTCCCACCCCCTTCTTCAATATCGGAACTATCATTTCCTCTCTCCACCCGTGCGGCCACTTCTCTCCTTTCCATATCCTATTACAATACCCCCATACCCATTTCTCCAGTTCCTCTCCCCCATGCTTCCACACTTGGAATTCCATCTATCCCCCCTGCCTTCCCTTCCTTTATGTTGTTCTTTATCTTTCTTATTTCCTCTCTATCTATCTCTTCTTCCCTATCCGCCACCTCTCCCCCCACGCTTCCCCTCACTACTCTCTCTTCCACTCCTCCCAATAACTTCATGAAATGCTCCCTCCATTCATTCATTCCTATTCTCTCATCTATTCTCCTCTTTCTCCTCCTTTCATTATTAACTATTTCCCACATTTCGCTTTCCCTCTTAGCCTCTTCTGCTCTCCTCTCCCATCTCTCATTTTCCTCCCTCTTTTTCCTTTCATACATCTCTTTGTACTCTTTTTTCTTCCTCCTATAATCCTTCTTTACCCCTTCTTTCTTCTTCCATCTCCTTAGGACTTCTCTCATCCTCTTCTTCTTCCACTCACATTCCTCATCCCACCAACTCTTTCTCTCCTTCTTCTTATTTCCTAATTCCTTATCCATTTCCTTTAACGCTTCATCTATCCTTCCCTCCATCCTCCCCCACTCCTCCCTTAACTCCTCCCCTCCCAATTCTATCGTATTCATCTTCTGCCTAAATATCCTCTTTCCCTGCTCGTTCCAAATATCCTTCCAGTTCTTCTTTCACCTGTTCTTTTCCTTTTCGTTTCTATTTCTCCTTTAATCCATATCTCTAACGGATGATGATCCGAATCGATCTTATATCCTATCTTCATCTTTTCCACTCTTTCCTTTACCTCCTTATCTCCTATCACATAATCAATTACGTACTATTCTTCGCTCCTGGAAACGTGAATTCCCCTTCTTCATCCCTTTTTATATCACCGTTAAAAATACTCCATTGCTTTTCCACTAATTCTACTAATTCCACTAATTCCAAAATTTCCACTAATTTTCTACCTTTTCTATTTATTTCTCTATCCTTCGATTGCTTCCCTTCTTTAATCCCTTCCCCCTTACTTCCTCTTCTTCCACCTCCCCCTTCCCTTCCCGTTCTCGCATTAAAATCCCCTCCTATAACCGTTCTGACTCCTATCTCCCTTCCCCCTGCCCACTGTTCTAACCTCTGTAATGTCCCCTCTATATCTCTCTTTACATACATCCCCACTATCCCCTCCACCTTCCCCTCTATTCTTAACTCTCCCCATCATTATCCCCTCCTCTTTCACCTCTATACTAGATCCTTCTTCCAACAATTTCTTCCTTATTCCCATTAACAATCCTCCCATCGCCCTTCCTCTCCTCCCTTCTTTTTTCGCCATCTGCACCTCCCCCCCCATTCGAATCCCCGCGGCAAACTCTCTTTTATCTTTCCCCACCCTTTGTCTTCCATCCACGTTTCCATTAGAATCACATCCCAATCTCCCAATCCTAATCAGAATCCTTTATCCTTACCTCCTAAACCCGCTACATTCCAGAAAGTCGTCCTCCACGTCCCCCCGGTCTTCCCCCTCCTTCCCTTCTTCCCGTCCCTCTTCTCTATTTCAGTTCTCGGTCTTTCTCTCTTTCCTCTTCCCCCCCTTCTTCTGTTCTAGTAATATTCCTCCAATTTCTTAGCATCTCCTTCTCCTCATCCCATTTCTACCATACCTCATCAATTTTTATTTTCCCATATTTCACCCGTACCTTTCTTTCCTTCCCTTCTTCCACTCTCGCTATCTCTTCTAACCTTCACCTCATCTTTCTCTCCTTCCACGTCCAGTCGTCTAATATTCTCTCCTTCCTACCTCTCAGTTTATCCTTATTTGCCCAAATGCCTTTTTTCTTCGCTACCCAACCTAACCTATAGCGACTCCCCTCCCTTCCCTACTTCCCCACCAATCCTCTTTACTTCCCCTATGTCCACCTTTACACCTACTACATTCATTAACTCCTGCACCGCTTCCTTTCTCTTCCCCTCTCTGACCTCTACTCCTTTTATTATTATGTTCTTCCTTCTCTTTTCCCTCTCTCTCTTCTCCATCTTCCTTTCTATCTCATTTATCCTACTCTCCACTTCTCCAGTTCCTTTCTCTCCTCGTACTTCTCTCCCTTCTTCAACTGCTCTCTCTAACCTATTTTCCTCTCTACCTTCTATGCTTCTTTCTAATTCCTGAATTCTTATTCTCAATTCCTCCCTCTCTTTCATCCATCTCTCATCCTGCTCCCTAAACTCTCTTTTCACCTTCTTTATCTCTACCCTCAACATCTTACCCTGCTCCCTAATTTCCTCCTTGACATCCTCCTTCATTACCCTGATGTCTTCTTTCCAATTCTTTATCCCTTTTCTTTGTCTCTTTCACCATTTCCTCCCTCTCCCCTCTCCAACTCATTAATATCTCTTCCCATTTTCTTTCCTCTTTATTCTCCATTCTTGTCTTTTCCTCCTCTATCTTTTCCTTCCGCGGTGATCTTGCCATCATATTACTTTTTTAAAAAATTTTCTCCTTCCTCCCCATTTCCTTTCCTTCCTCTCCCTCTTCCCTTTTCCTCTTAAATAAATCTTCTATATTCCCTACACTCCTCTCTCTACCTCTCGCCGCCATCCTTCCCTCTGTACTCTTTTTCTTCCCTTCAATTGCCTACTCTACTACGCCTCCTATGTCCACACTCCTCTGTCTTACTTTCCACACCTTCCTTTCTATATCACCACTATCTATGCCTAACGGTCTTAACCTATCTCCGCGTCGCACCTCTATTTCCCTTTTCTCCTTTTCTAACTTATCCCGTCCTTATTTCTTCACACATGCATGCATCCTTTCATTCTCTCACACCGTCCTCACACTTGCTTCTCCTCTCGCATTCACTTTTCCACACTTCTCGCCTGTAACAATTGCCCGAAAAATCCATGTGTCAGTTTACTAACGCACCGGAAACGGAAGTCCTAATAATTAAAATATATTTTACTTTGCAATTTATTTTGTGTTATTGTATTTATTTTTAAAGAATGAAAATAATGCAGAATCGAGATCGCAATTTAAACTGACGATTGCGTCGCAAAGTGTTTAACGTAATAAATTTTATTTTGTAATGCATTGTTTTTAAAAATGTATAGTAATAAGCAGATAAAAATGAAGCATATAAATATTTATAAATATATAAGAATCTACGTTGAGAGACACACACGTCTATTAATTGAGTACTTAAAAATATTGCATATTAATTAAAGGTCTTCCCACTATGTGATTGAAGTCACTTTGCGATGCGATCACTCAACTCAGTTTAGATTGCGATCCAGTCGAATTGGTTAATTCGTACAGTATATTACATTATGCGCAGAAACAATGACAATCTTATTATCTCTGGATTTTTATTAACTTTAAAATATATTATTAAATTAATAATATCATTTGACACACACATGTTTTCATATATCCATTGTTTACCATTGTTAAGTGTATACATATTCTTATCCCGTAAAATGTAAAATAAGATAAAATTGCACTTATGCAAAATAAGAAAAAATTGTACATAATAATATATTCTTATTTTTATTAGTTTTTAAATTTAAATTATTATTCTTATTTATAATTATATATCTATATATTATTATATATAATATTATATATTATATTATTAATATACTATAATTATTATACTATAATTAATATACTAATATACTAATATACTAATTATTATTATACTATAATTAATATACTATATATTATATTATTAAATTTTATTTATATTTTTATTTTTCTCATCTACATATATTTTTTGTACCTTGCACTTTTTGAGATAAGAATATAAAATCTTTGAGCGCTTCTGTTGTTGTGTTTCCGCAATACGATGGACGTGCATGCTGACAGGGAACTGAGGTACACGAATGGCTGACATGTAGTGTAGACCTCATTCTTTTAGGTCTGAAAGGAGAGTAGTTTTTAGTGAGTGCGAACTCCACATACCCTGCGGGACCGGCTAGCAGGGATGCGGTAGGCATTTCCCATTTCTCTCGTTATAGACTCTCGGACTATAACAACGAGGGAAAACTTATTTTATTTTACGGTGAATATTAACAGAAAGTTTGCGAACCGCGTTAAACCGCTAACTCAGCGAACCACGCGCGAGTTCGCCGGAAACGTGAAAATGCCAACAAAAGGATTCGATTTTGAACCTCCTTCGCTTGCATTTAGATTGATCGCCGAAAATCCCCCATGACCATATATAGTTATGTCGCTAGGCGATCCCCTTCAAATTACCCCTGAAAAAGAGGTGTTAAAAACCGTCCACCGTGAGTCCGCGGCCAACAGTCGATTATTAACTACCTAAGTGCGGATTGTAAGTGTAACCCAAGTGGGCCAGCAAATTAAGAAAATTGTAAAAGGAATTGAAGAAAAAGATTGTGTATAGAAAGAAACTGTATATTTAAGATTAATAAACAACTATAAAAAACTACAAGTAACTAAAATTTAGGATCAAATCCTAAAAAAACTGTATATTTAAGATTAATAAACAACTATAAAAAAACTACAAGTAACTAAAATTTAGGATCAAATCCTTGCGGCTACATCCGGCACCCGAGCTTTCCACAACCTCACGACGGTGCTCCACATTCTCTGGGCCGTTCCGGTCGCAACATTTTGGTGGCAGCCGCAAGATCCGCCGGATCAGTCCTCAGGGAACTCCTTAACATCTGCAACAAAAAGAAAATATAAAATTAATAAATTGGATGGAACAACTGCTATATTAAAGCAGACAGACTCAAACACATCAGCACGCAACACATACAGACGACAGCAATAAAGAAATCACGGTCAAGCAGCTGAAAGCCGAAAGGAAACACCAGCGCTCAAGGACCAACGTCGATCCACGACCTTCGCCAAGGCAACGCCGACGCCAACGCAACGCCGACGGACAACGCGCCAACGCGGGACAACGACCCACCAGCAGCGTCGAGCAACCCGATAGGCGATTCGATAAGCGACCATGCGAATCACCGTACTATTACTGTAAGTCGAATTTTATTTAAATGTCGGCATCGTTAAAACAAGTAAAATTTAAAAGTCCGCGATTTCTGAGCGTGCCAGCGCGATTGACAAATAGATTCGGACTTGTAACTCCGATACGAATAGCAGAAGAAGCTGCTCGCGATATTCGTAGAAGCGTGCGAAAAAATTTAGAAGAACATTATTCGAGTTCCGAATCATCCGAAGAACACGAACCGAATAATAACGATAATTCAGAACAAGACGGACCAAGTCGCGTTACAGTAAGAAGAAATTACTCGCCTCTGTCTGTCGATATTAGTTTATTCGAGCCACGTGCGCAAAGAAATATGGATAACGTTAATCCCGCAGCCATCGAACAAGAAATCGAGCGCATGCAAGCGCAGCAGGCCGAACTAAACGTAGCCGCGGTCTACGAAGACGCAGGTCAGCTGGCCGAAGGAACGAGTAACGTATTACTCGCCGAACTTGTACACAATTTCCGCGAAATGCAAACCGAAATGCAGTACATGCGCGAACAAATGCGAAATATGCAAACCGCACAAACGAATTTAAATGGAACGCGAGTAAATGCAAACGATGTCCCACTCGACGTAACGTACGCACTCAACGCGATATCCGAAACCGACGCAGCGCAGCCCCGCACTATGTACCATTAAAAGAAGCGCGAACAATGATTCCCGAATTTGACGGAATGACGCGACATAAATTGCAGGAATTCTTAAACGTCGTACGTACGCGGTATAAAATATTAATCCCGCAGACGAAGAATCATTAATTCAAGCAATCTTATATACTAAATTAAAAGGTAAAACCATGCAAGATTTCGAAACGCGAAACATCCAAACATTTGAAGAACTAAAAACACAATTCGGAACTTGCTATCAGACGAAACAAAGCACTATGCATTTACAAATCGAATTTAATTCATTGAAACAAAAATCGAAATCGCACATGAGATATGAAAAGAAGATCGCATTAATAGGAATAAGCAGTAATAAAGTATATACAATAGGAAAGACGTACGCCACAATTAACATCAATAAACATAAAATTAAGCTTTTTATATAATAAAGGACGACACAGCTATAGAACATGAAGGAATTCTAGGATTGGATTTCCTTAAGAAGCAAAAAGTGAAATGCGATTATGAAACGAACGAAATTAAAATAAAAAACGCAATAATAAAACTACACCCTTGCAAAAAGATAACCTTAAAACCACGCAGCGAGACAATAGTACGAGCCGCAACTAATCGAAATCAAATAGGAATAGTTCGAACGGAAGAAGCCGTGCCCGGAGTGTACATTGGAAGTTGCCTAGTGAAGCCCGAAAATTTTTCGTGCCCCGTCATCATAATAAACGCCACTGACAAAATTATGGAGAGAACAACTCCCATAGTTGCCTTAGAAGAATTAGAAAACAACGCCACAAACGAGATAAATTTAATAAAATCGGGAAAGAAAATTCAATCGAATATTTCGCACACTCAACATTTAAATAAAGAAGAGAGGCAGATTCTTCAACAAAGCATCGAGCATGAGATAAGTACGCGTGCCAATTTGAATAAAATTATAATTTGAATAAAATTATAATTTGAATAAAACACCGATTTGAATAAAATTTTAAATGCATGTAGTACTCGACCAAAGAAGTTTTTGAGGAAAGTGAGAGGACGCAACGCTCAGCCGTTTTAAAAAAAAACCAAGGCCATATCTTGTATACCGGTAAGTTTAAACTGATCGTCAAGTAAGCGGCGTAACTCGGGCGATAAAGCCCGAGATTATTATGCTGCTGGTCACAGATTCGATCCCGACTTGTGGTAGTTTCTTTTTTTTTTAATTTTTTTTACGCGAAACCTACAATATTTTTTTAAATGAAAAAAATTAAATAAATAATTTAATTTTTTGTTTTTATGAGATTAAAAATTATGTACCGAATATTTTTCGTATTAAATTATAATTAATTAATAAGTGGCGTAATAATTTTATATATTTTTTTGTTAGTATCGAGTAGAATATATAAAATTGTGAGGTTTTATAAAATTTAATATAAATTAACATATCGTAAATAAATTAAATTGCCTTTCCTAAAATAAAAATAAAATGAAAACAAAGAAATTAAATTATTTATTTAATTTTTTTCATTAAAAAAATATTGTAGATTTCGCGTAAAAAAAAATTAAAAAAAAAAAGAAACTATCACAGGTCGGGATTGAACCTGTGACTAGCAGCATAATAGTCTCGGGCTTTATCGCCCGAGCTACGCCGCTTACTTGACGATCACTCTAAACTTACCGGTATACAAGATACGGCCTATTTTTCACTTGGTTTTTTTTAAAAACGGCTGAGCGTTGCGTCCTCTAACTTTTCTCAAAAACTTCTTTGGTCGAGTACTACACGCACTTAAAATTTTATTCAAATCGGTGTCCCCAAGGTCGCGACCTCTCCTTGTTAGATGCCTGGTCTACCTTGATGACATTGTGATATACGGATCAAGTTTAGAAGAGCACAACAAGCGATTAAAGGAAGTATGCAAAGACTGCGAAAAACTCATTTAAAATTGCAGCAAGATAAATGCGAATTTTTACGCAAGGAGGTAATATATCTGGGTCATATTATTTCCGAAAACGGAATATCTCCAGACCTGTTGAAGTTAACGGCAATAAAAGAATTCCTGACGCCGAAAAAAGTAAAGGATATTCAATCCTTCATAGGATTATTACAGAAAATTCATAGAGAATTTTTTAAAGATCGCAAAACCGCTAACAAAATTAACCAAAAAATCGAAAAAATTTATATGGACAACAGAGCAGCAAACAGCATTTGAAATGCTGAAAGAAAAATTAATGACTGCACCAGTGCTAAAATATCCAGATTTCGCCGAAGAATTTATCGTGACCACTGATGCGATCGGAACAGTGCTGTCACAAGGATAGGCAACGACCGACCGATTGCTTACGTCAACACTGACAGTACTGACAAAGGCGCAGAAAAACTATAATACAATTGAAAAGGAATTATTAGCTATCGTTTGGGCAGTAAAACATTTCAGATCGTCTACGGAACAAAATTCAAAATAATAACGGACTACAAACCGTTAATATGGTTATTTAATGTTAACGATCCCGGATCGAAATTAATCCGATGGAGGTTAAAATTGGAAGAATACGAATATGAAATCATTCATAAGATCGGACGAGCGAACGCGAACGCCGACGCGCTAAGTCGCAACGCGATACCCGGAATGTCTATAGAAAAGGATAAAGAAATTCTGAAGATAGAAGAAGAAGAAGAAGAAGAAGAAGCAGACACTGATAACACAAAAATACAATATATACAGAAGAAGAGAAAAAACAAATATTATCAGAATATCTTGATGCACCTATAGAAGGGCATCAGGGAATTGAACGAACGATTAAAAGAATCCGATTACAACACAATTGGAGAGGACTAACTCAAGACGTAGAACAATACATCGCGAAATGTGAATCGTGCCAAAAAATTAAATTATTAAGGAAAAACAAAATCCCTTTAATAATTACCGACACGCCTAATAAACCATTTGAAAAATGCGCGTTATAGTCGGACCGTTAACTATCACTTCTAACGGAAATAAATATTTACTAACTTTCCAAGACAATTTAACTAAATTTAGTAAAGCTATTCCGATCCCGAATCAAGAAGCGAACACTATCAGTAAGAAATTTGTTACAAAAATACTTGAACATGGAATATACCGAAAAAAATTTTGACCGATCAAGGAACGAATTTCCTCAGCGAAATCTTTAAAAATGCAAATTATTAAGAATAAATAAGATACAAACAACCGCATATCATCCAGAAAGTAACGGCGCGTTAGAACGATCGCATCGAACGTTAGCAAAATATTTAAGATATTATATAGATATTTAAGATATTATATAAATAAAGATCAAACCGACTGGGACGAATGGATACCGTTCGCGATGTTCACATAACACAATGCCGCATATCGCTACAGGATATACACCCTTTGAATTGGTGTACGGACATCAAGCCGAGATGACGACTGCGTTAACTAAACCGCCTAAACCGATGTACAATTACGATGATTACGCGCAGGAATTAAAAGAGACTGAGAGCGACAAATCAACTCGCAAAAGAACACATCAAAGAAGAAAAAATTAAAGCTAAAAAACATTACGACAAAAGCACAAAGGAAACGCAATTTAAAATAGGAGACAAAGTACTAGTATACAACAAAACATTACGCCGTGGAAGGTCAAGGAAACTAGAATCACTATGGACAGGACCACATACAATTTTAGAGAAAAACTCTAATATTAATTACACAATAAAGAAAGGAAAAAAAGCGATATGCATGCACATAAATAATCTGAAATTATTTATAGAAAATTAAAAATAGAAAATATAATACACTTATCCACGTGACCAACGCTGACCGCGACCAAGGGGAGGCGTCCGCTCCCTCAGCCGGGGAAGAGGCGCCATCGGCAGCCGGGGACGATGAACATCGGGACCAAGTCCTAATAGCGGCTCGACGCGACGGCGTTCCCGCAAAGCCGCGAAGTCCCGAGCCTCCTCTGCCCGAAATATCTCCAAAAAATCCCATTTCCAATCAAGAGAATCCCGTTGGTGTGGCACCACTTCCTCCACCATACGCACACCCGATACAAAATTTACGGTAACCCGTAAAGATAACGGGCTACTCAAGTAAACGCATGCCTGCTCAAAACGGTCGTGCGGCAGAGGCGGGCCATCCGACACATCTCGCGCTCTCGGCACAACGCATCGTGGATTACCACAATCAATCCTCCTCCGACGAGGAAAGATAGTTCGCATCAGACATTACGCAAATGCTTCCTATGCCAAAGACAGTGAGAAACTGAAGCTCGCAAAAGAATATAATGTATAGCAAAGTTAGTCGAGAAAGATGAGAACTAATCCCACACTGATAAAATTAGCAAGCAACGAATAAATATGACACTCGAGTGCATATATATAATACTTGATATATATTATTACAGAACACTAAAACTAGGGATCAACCCCGTTCTCACCAAGCAAGGCGAAATCCGTCTTCCGTTTGAAATTGAAAAATTTAAGCACAATCCAGAAATCTACTATGAGAAAATCGGATATCTATATCAAACTGAGCAAACTTGGAAATTAGTCAAATTCGACATAACAGAATTAAATGACCGAACCTGGCAAGTCAACCAATATATTAAACAAACAAACGAAATGTGCAAGGAAATAAAACCAGAAAATAGCATTAAACAAACGTGCGATAATTTAAAAAATATTATTAATAATGACTCAAATAATCTAGGTAAAATAATAATGTTAATAAATACACTATATAAAGTCAAGTCGGATAAACGTAGAGGCCTAATTGATGGCATAAACTCCATCACAAAAACCCTATTTGGAATACTGGATGAAAACGACAGAAAATTAAATGAACAAATAGGATTATTAGGGAATAAACAACAAATCTTAGAACACGCCGCGAAAAACTAAATTAAAATTTTAAACTCCACCATAATTCACTTCAAATAAATTGGAAAACATATTAGATTATAATGGAAAATTAATTAATCACTATATTAGAGATTATACTACGCGAGAAGAAATAGACGAACATTTTACTGTAATAATAGCTCATGACGGTACTCCACATTCTCTGGACCGTTCCGGTCGCAACACTCGTAAAAAAAAGTAACGTATGTGATACTGTATATGTCACACATATTAAAAATGCATTTAATTATATATTTAATTAATATTATTTTATTTTTTGTAAATTAATTAAAAAATAAAATATTGATTTGAATTAAAATATTTTTGTCATTCTTTGTAATTAGAAAGTAATATTGTGCTTAAAAAGTATGCTGAAGTAATGTATTAATTATAATTTATAGTTCACAATTAAGATATTATTTTTAATAAAATAAAATAATAATACATTTAATAAATAATAAAATAATAAAATAATAATACAATTAATAAATATTTATATAAAATATTAAAATGTATTTTTACATAAAAATATTATAAAATAATAATACATTTAATAAATAATAAAATAATAAAATAATACATTTAATAAATATTTATATAAAATATTAAAATGTATTTTTACATAAAAATATTAAAATATATTTTTTATAGAAGCTATTAATTAAAAAAAAAATATTTCTTAGAAAATATATTTTTTCATATATCTATTATCGATTTATTATAAAATATATACAATATAAAAGCATACATAAAATAAATGTTTTATTTATGTACATGTACAATATATGTGTAGTAATAAAATGGCAGAAATATTTTTAATGTTTTTAAAATATTTTTAAATTTATTCACTAAAAAAGAAATTTTTATATTATAAATAAATTATAAAATTTTTTTTATATCTATACTTTAATATCTATCTACAGTGTGTAATAGTAAGAATTGACAAACATATTATTTTTCTATCCGTTGATATGATACACGAAGTATCGATATAGTAAGAAAGCAACATATCACCAAGTCTAATAGGCACCCGTCTTGCGTACTGTGTATATTAGTTCACTTTTTTAGCTATTATCCTATTGTTATTATTTATCATCGTACAATATTTTACTGTATATATAATTTTAACTACAATTTGGATATATATATATATATATATATATATATATATACATATATGTACATATGCAAATATAAATTTCACAAAAAGTGGACGCCCGTTAGCCTTGTTGCATTACTGCTTTCTGCCACAAGAGACCAGAAAGCATTTTCAAGCTGTATTTCAATAATCCGATATGCTTGAGGAGGAACAAGAACAGAGCGATTGCGCTATCCTTTTCTATCTTACAAGCGTCCACGCGAGCAATACAATGGTGTTGGTATGTATACAGACGTACACCATTGAATGAGAGTTCATTTTTCAATGTTGGTAACAGTGACGCTGGAATTTTCTCGTCCCCTTAAATTGCCTTTATTTATCCTATCTCGGTTCCCTACAATACAAGAATTCGATAGCTCGAATTCCACCATATTCATACATATAAAAGAAGTATATTTCTTACATCTCAGAAGTGGGATATCATTGCATCCCAAAATTCCTACAAAATTCCTACTATAACAGTGACGAAACCACAAGACTTTCCGTAATTCTGTGTAATAATCAGACACTTTGGAGCAACTACACGGCCTTTCCATATCTGGAACAAAGGAGGCAGTATTAGAGGCAGTTCTGCCGCATTTACGGGGTAGGCTACAGGTCCCGTAGAAGAACTTCAAAGTGCGATGCTATCTCAGAATCGAGAGGACCGATGGAGGTTTCGGGAATGGCGCCGCACCGAAGAGATTCACAGGGAGAGACCCTGAGCCAAATGATGACTGCTCTTCAGGGTATTATGAAGCGTCAGGATGAGGAACGCCAGGAATACCAGAGGCGTTTTCAGCAGCAACAGTTCACGCAGTTATTGGAGGCGCTGACTCGCAGGATAGAGGGGCCGACGGGGACGGAGCCTAGAGAGCAAGGTCCCACGGGCTCCTCAGCGAGGTCGTCGCCGACGGAAGACAGTCTGCGGGCAACAACGGGATTAGCGACGGGAACAACCGTCCAGAATCTGGCGTCACAGATGCCGGAAATACCGGAGGCGAAGAAGATAACGTAGTCGCCTGGATCCGACGGGTGGACAAGGTTACTCAGTCCATAGAGCGACGGACGGAGCTACGCTTCTTGCAGCGTCCAGCAAACTGTCAGGACCGGCAAGGCGCTAGTATGATGTTCAAGGAGACGAGGTATTCGAATCCTGGATAGGCCTTCGGACGGAGATGCTGAAAATCTACGATAGAAAGATCCCGTTTCATAAAATAATCCAAAAGATTGAGGTCAAGAGATGGCTAACGGGAAAAGAAACATTTGATGAATAGGTGATAGATAAATTATCGCTATTACATAGAGTAGATCTTACTATTGCAGATAAAATATACTTACTGATAAGTGACATTACACAGAGTTCTCTCAGAGTCACAGCGTTATCGATGTGCGTGCGTGCGTGCGTGGGCGTGCGTGCGTGCGGTGCGTGCGTGCGTGCGTGGGCGTGCGTGCGTGCGTGCGTGGCGTGCGTGCGTGCGTGCCGTGCGTGCGTGCGTGCGTGCGTGCGTGCGTGCGTGCGTGCGTGCGTGCGTGGCGTGCGTGCGTGCGTGCGTGCGTGCGTGCGTGCGTGCGTGCGTGCGTGCGTGCGTGCGTGCGTGCTGCGTGCGTGCGTGGCGTGGCGTGCGTGGCGTGCGTGCGTGCGTGCGTGCCGTGCGTGCGTGCGTGCGTGGCGTGCGTGCGTGCGTGCGTGCGTGCGTGCGTGCGTGCGTGCGTGCGTGCGTGCGTGCGTGCGTGCGTGCGGTGCGTGCGTGCGTGCGTGCGTGCGGTGGCGTGCGTGCGTGCGTGCGTGCGTGCGTGCGTGCGTGCGGTGCGTGCGTGCGTGCGTGCGTGCGTGCGGTGGCGTGCGTGCGTGCGTGCGTGCGTGCGTGCGTGCGTGCGTGCCGTGCGTGCGTGCGTGCGTGCGTGCGTGCGTGGGCGTGCGTGCGTGCGTGCGTGCGTGCGTGGCGTGCGTGCGGCGGGTGCGTGCGTGCGTGCGTGCGTGCGTGGCGTGCGTGCGTGCGTGCGTGCGTGCGTGCGTGGCGTGCGTGCGTGCGTGCGTGCGTGCGTGCGTGCGTGCGTGCGTGGCGGTGCGTGGCGTGGGCGTGCGTGCGTGCGTGCGTGGCGTGCGTCGTGCGTGGCGTGCGTGCGTGCGTGCGTGCGTGCGTGCGTGCGTGCGTGCGTGCGTGCGTGGTGCGTGCGTGCGTGCGTGCGTGCGTGCGTGCGTGCGTGCGTGCGTGCGTGCGTGCGTGCGTGCGTGCGTGCGTGCGTGCGTGCGTGCGTGCGTGCGTGGGCGTGCGTGCGTGCGTGCGTGCGTGCGTGCGTGCGTGCGTGCGTGCGTGCGTGCGTGCGTGCGTGCGTGCGTGCGTGCGTGCGTGCGTGCGTGCGTGCGTGCGTGCGTGCGTGCGTGGTGCGTGCGTGCGTGCGTGCGTGCGTGCGTGCGTGCGTGCGTGCGTGCGTGCGTGCGTGCGTGCGTGCGTGCGTGCGTGCGTGCGTGCGTGCGTGCGTGCGTGCGTGCGTGCGTGCGTGCGTGCGTGCGTGCGTGCGTGCGTGCGTGCGTGCGTGCGTGCGTGCGTGCGTGCGTGCGTGCGTGCGTGCGTGCGTGCGTGCGTGCGTGCGTGCGTGCGTGCGTGCGTGCGTGCGTGCGTGCGTGCGTGCGTGCGTGCGTGCGTGCGTGCGTGCGTGCGTGCGTGCGTGCGTGCGTGCGTGCGTGCGTGCGTGGGCGTGCGTGCGTGCGTGCGTGCGTGCGTGCGTGCGTGCGTGCGTGCGTGCGTGCGTGCGTGCGTGCGTGCGTGCGTGCGTGCGTGCGTGCGTGCGTGCGTGCGTGCGTGCGTGCGTGCGTGCGTGCGTGCGTGCGTGCGTGCGTGCGTGCGTGCGTGCGTGCGTGCGTGCGTGCGTGCGTGCGTGCGTGCGTGCGTGCGTGCGTGCGTGCGTGCGTGCGTGCGTGCGTGCGTGCGTGCGTGCGTGCGTGCGTGCGTGCGTGCGTGCGTGCGTGCGTGCGTGCGTGCGTGCGTGCGTGCGTGCGTGTGCGTGCGTGCGTGCGTGCGTGCGTGCGTGCGTGCGTGCGTGCGTGCGTGCGTGCGTGCGTGCGTGCGTGCGTGCGTGCGTGCGTGCGTGCGTGCGTGCGTGCGTGCGTGCGTGCGTGCGTGCGTGCGTGCGTGCGTGCGTGCGTGCGTGCGTGCGTGCGTGCGTGCGTGCGTGCGTGCGTGCGTGCGTGGCGTGCGTGCGTGCGTGCGTGCGTGCGTGCGTGCGTGCGTGCGTGCGTGCGTGCGTGCGTGCGTGCGTGCGTGCGTGCGTGCGTGCGTGCGTGCGTGCGTGCGTGCGTGCGTGCGTGCGTGCGTGCGTGCGTGCGTGCGTGCGTGCGTGCGTGCGTGCGTGCGTGCGTGCGTGCGTGCGTGCGTGCGTGCGTGCGTGCGTGCGTGCGTGCGTGCGTGCGTGCGTGCGTGCGTGCGTGCGTGCGTGCGTGCGTGCGTGCGTGCGTGCGTGCGTGCGTGCGTGCGTGCGTGCGTGCGTGCGTGCGTGCGTGCGTGCGTGCGTGCGTGCGTGCGTGCGTGCGTGCGTGCGTGCGTGCGTGCGTGCGTGCGTGCGTGCGTGCGTGCGTGCGTGCGCGTGCGTGCGTGCGTGCGTGCGTGCGTGCGTGCGTGCGTGCGTGCGTGCGTGCGTGCGTGCGTGCGTGCGTGCGTGCGTGCGTGCGTGCGTGCGTGCGTGCGTGCGTGCGTGCGTGCGTGCGTGCGTGCGTGCGTGCGTGCGTGCGTGCGTGCGTGCGTGCGTGCGTGCGTGCGTGCGTGCGTGCGTGCGTGCGTGCGTGCGTGCGTGCGTGCGTGCGTGCGTGCGTGCGTGCGTGCGTGCGTGCGTGCGTGCGTGCGTGCGTGCGTGCGTGCGTGCGTGCGTGCGTGCGTGCGTGCGTGCGTGCGTGCGTGCGTGCGTGCGTGCGTGCGTGCGTGCGTGCGTGCGTGCGTGCGTGCGTGCGTGTGCGTGCGTGCGTGCGTGCGTGCGTGCGTGCGTGCGTGCGTGCGTGCGTGCGTGCGTGCGTGCGTGCGTGCGTGCGTGCGTGCGTGCGTGCGTGCGTGCGTGCGTGCGTGCGTGCGTGCGTGCGTGCGTGCGTGCGTGCGTGCGTGCGTGCGTGCGTGCGTGCGTGCGTGCGTGCGTGCGTGCGTGCGTGCGTGCGTGCGTGCGTGCGTGCGTGCGTGCGTGCGTGCGTGCGTGCGTGCGTGCGTGCGTGCGTGCGTGCGTGCGTGCGTGCGTGCGTGCGTGCGTGCGTGCGTGCGTGCGTGCGTGCGTGCGTGCGTGCGTGCGTGCGTGCGTGCGTGCGTGCGTGCGTGCGTGCGTGCGTGCGTGCGTGCGTGCGTGCGTGCGTGCGTGCGTGCGTGCGTGCGTGCGTGCGTGCGTGCGTGCGTGCGTGCGTGCGTGCGTGCGTGCGTGCGTGCGTGCGTGCGTGCGTGCGTGCGTGCGTGCGTGCGTGCGTGCGTGCGTGCGTGCGTGCGTGCGTGCGTGCGTGCGTGCGTGCGTGCGTGCGTGCGTGCGTGCGTGCGTGCGTGCGTGCGTGCGTGCGTGCGTGCGTGCGTGCGTGCGTGCGTGCGTGCGTGCGTGCGTGCGTGCGTGCGTGCGTGCGTGCGTGCGTGCGTGCGTGCGTGCGTGCGTGCGTGCGTGCGTGCGTGCGTGCGTGCGTGCGTGCGTGCGTGCGTGCGTGCGTGCGTGCGTGCGTGCGTGCGTGCGTGCGTGCGTGCGTGCGTGCGTGTGCGTGCGTGCGTGCGTGCGTGCGTGCGTGCGTGCGTGCGTGCGTGCGTGCGTGCGTGCGTGCGTGCGTGCGTGCGTGCGTGCGTGCGTGCGTGCGTGCGTGCGTGCGTGCGTGCGTGCGTGCGTGCGTGCGTGCGTGCGTGCGTGCGTGCGTGCGTGCGTGCGTGCGTGCGTGCGTGCGTGCGTGCGTGCGTGCGTGCGTGCGTGCGTGCGTGCGTGCGTGCGTGCGTGCGTGCGTGCGTGCGTGCGTGCGTGCGTGCGTGCGTGCGTGCGTGCGTGCGTGCGTGCGTGCGTGCGTGCGTGCGTGCGTGCGTGCGTGCGTGCGTGCGTGCGTGCGTGCGTGCGTGCGTGCGTGCGTGCGTGCGTGCGTGCGTGCGTGCGTGCGTGCGTGCGTGCGTGCGTGCGTGCGTGCGTGCGTGCGTGCGTGCGTGCGTGCGTGCGTGCGTGCGTGCGTGCGTGCGTGCGTGCGTGCGTGCGTGCGTGCGTGCGTGCGTGCGTGCGTGCGTGCGTGCGTGCGTGCGTGCGTGCGTGCGTGCGTGCGTGCGTGCGTGCGTGCGTGCGTGCGTGCGTGCGTGCGTGCGTGCGTGCGTGCGTGCGTGCGTGCGTGCGTGCGTGCGTGCGTGCGTGCGTGCGTGCGTGCGTGCGTGCGTGCGTGCGTGCGTGCGTGCGTGCGTGCGTGCGTGCGTGCGTGCGTGCGTGCGTGCGTGCGTGCGTGCGTGCGTGCGTGCGTGCGTGCGTGCGTGCGTGCGTGCGTGCGTGCGTGCGTGCGTGCGTGCGTGCGTGCGTGCGTGCGTGCGTGCGTGCGTGCGTGCGTGCGTGCGTGCGTGCGTGCGTGCGTGCGTGCGTGCGTGCGTGCGTGCGTGCGTGCGTGCGTGCGTGCGTGCGTGCGTGCGTGGGCGTGCGGGGCGGGGCGTGCGTGCGTGCGTGCCGTGCGTGCGTGCGTGCGTGCGTGCGGCGTGCGTGCGTGCGTGGCGTGCGTGCGTGCGTTGCGTGCGTGCGTGCGTTGCGTGCGTGCGTGCGTGCGTGCGTGCGTGCGTGGCGTGGCGTGCGTGCGTGCGTGCGTGCGTGCGTGCGTGCGTGCGTGCGGTGCGGTGCGTGCGTGCGTGCGTGGCGTGGCGTGCGGTGCGTGCGTGCGTGCCGTGGCGTGCGTGCGTGCGTGCGTGCGTGCGTGGCGTGCGTGCGTGCGTGCGTGCGTGCGTGCGTGCGTGCGTGCGTGCGTGCGTGCGTGCGTGCGTGCGTGCGTGCGTGCGTGCGTGCGTGCGTGCGTGCGTGCGTGCGTGCGTGCGTGCGTGCGTGCGTGCGTGCGTGCGTGTGCGTGCGTGCGTGCGTGCGTGCGTGCGTGCGTGCGTGCGTGCGTGCGTGCGTGCGTGCGTGCGTGCGTGCGTGCGTGCGTGCGTGCGTGCGTGCGCGTGCGTGCGTGCGTGCGTGCGTGCGTGCGTGCGTGCGTGCGTGCGTGCGTGCGTGCGTGCGTGCGTGCGTGCGTGCGTGCGTGCGTGCGTGCGTGCGTGCGTGCGTGCGTGCGTGCGTGCGTGCGTGCGTGCGTGCGTGCGTGCGTGCGTGCGTGCGTGCGTGCGTGCGTGCGTGCGTGCGTGCGTGCGTGCGTGCGTGCGTGCGTGCGTGCGTGCCGTCGCGTGCCGGTGCGTGCGTTGCGTGCGTGCGTGGCGTGCGTGCGTGCCGTGCGTGCGCGTGCGTGGCGTGGCGTGCGTGGGCGTGGCGTGCGGGTGCGTGCGTGCGTGCGTGCGTGGCGTGCGTGCGTGCGGCGTGCGTGCGTGCGTGCGTGCGTGCGTGCGTGCGTGGCGTGCGTGCGTGGCGTGCGTGCGTGCGTGCGTGCGTGCGTGCGTGCGTGCGTGCGTGCGTGCGGTGCGTGCGTGCCGTGCGTGCGTGCGTGCGTGGTGCGTGCGTGCGTGCGTGCGTGCGTGCGTTGCGTGGCGTGCGTGCGTGCGTGCGTGGCGTGCGTGCGTGCGTGGTGGGGGTGCGTGCGTGCGTTGCGTGCGTGCGGTGCGTGCGTGCGTGCGTGCGTGCGTGCGTGCGTGCGGGGGCGTGCGTGCGTGCGTGCGTGCGTGCGTGGCGTGCGTGCGGTGCGTGGGTGGTGCGTGCGTGCGTGCGTGCGTGCGTGCGTGCGTGCGTGGCGTGCGTGCGTGCGGCGTGGGCGGGCGGGTGCGTGGGGCGTGCGTGCGTGCGTGCGTGGCGTGCGTGCGTGCGTGCGTGCGTGGTGCGTGCGGCTGCGTTGCGTGGCGTGCGTGTGCGGCGTGGGCGTGGTGCGTGTGTTAATAATCTTTTATTTTCAGGTACTTTCGGTTCTCGGCTGTCGCCGTTCGCGATCTCCGTCGATAGGCGTCGTTATTGCGTCGTTAATGCGTCGTTATTTCGTCGTTGTCGTCGCGGTCGCTTGCGTCGCGGTCGGTCCGCAGAGGTCTTAAGACCAAGGTGTAGGAACCGTGCTTAGGGTCTGCATGGTCGCGTGGACGCAAAATGTCGCGATCGCTAACGGTCCGTCCCGAGATATCTGCCGTCCTCCCGGCGTATTTAGACTTGGCGGCGTAAAAGTGGCTCTACGTCGTCCGACCACCCCTTCCACCGTACTCGTGGGGCTAACATGGGAATTGATAATAACAAAAACTTTGACGTGGTGAGGAGGAGTGCCCGCCTGACCGGCCGCTTACGGTCTAGCGCGGCCGCTAGTAGGGATGCGCGGGGTGTCTCCGTCGTTGGGTCGCGGGTCTGCTCGACCGCGCGCTCGGTGGCGGCCTCTGTCTTCTCGAGAGCGCCTCACCGAGCTGTGCGCGCGCGGGCCCGGGACACGATTCGAGATGGTGCACAGCCCCAGGAAGACGGTCTTCCCGACGTTAGAACCGCGTTAGTCCGCCGTGAAGCCGCGAATAGTTCCGCGCCGGGTTAGAACGTTTGGTTCCCGCGACTCCTGCGATTAGGTCTGCGTCCGTCGTTTTAGAACGCTGCTTGGTTTCCGCGATTAGATCCGCGTCGTCGTTAACGATAGTGCGTAAATTAGGAACTGCCGATAGCGATAAACAGGCAGCGGGCGAAGGAAATAGGCCTGTAGTTAGCACCGCGTTTAGACTTGCGAACGATGCGAAAATGCGAGAGACGGTTAGATCCGCGAACCCCACCCCACCCCACACAGCGAGTGGTCCGTTGCCACAAGAATTAGATAGGTCAAAAACAACCGATAGCTTAGGAAATGCGTCCACGGGTCTTAGGATGCTACAGTTAAACATGCGACGTTCGGCTGTAGTAACGGGCGAGGTGCGCCAGCTCGTAGCTGGAAAGCGATTAGACGTTTTGTTACTGTAGGAACCGCATGTTAGGAAGCAGGGTTCGAGTCATATTATCGTAGGTCTAGGCGTAGGGATGAAAGTTGCCGCCGTCCGCTCGCAACGTCCGTGGGCGGCGGTGGTGATTAGTAATCCAAATTTTCAATCAGTATTCGTGTCGCAACTTAGTACCGCGCATTGTGCCTGTGTCGAAGTACAGGCCCCCAGCTTCTCTTTCTACGTCGTCTCGTGCTACTTCCAGTACAGCGACGAGATTGAGGAGCACCTCAGGCACCTCGAGATGGTGTTTCGTTCGCTGAGGGGGGATAGAGTCAGCGTAGGCGTTGACGCGAACGCTAGGTCGTCACTCTGGGGCCGCCAAGAGATTAACGAAAGAGGTGCCAAATTCGAGGACCTCATTAGGGCATTAGGTTTAGTAGTAGTTAATGATGCTAGACAGCCACCCACCTATTGGACGACAAGAGGTTCGTCATTCATTGACGTGACCTTGGCGTCGCGCTCCATGAACAATTTCATAGGTGATTGGAAGGTGAGGTGTGACTGGACTAGCAGCGACCATAGGGCAGTGGACATAAGGTTGAAAGTGCCCAAAGAGTCAAGTGATGATCGGGGAACTGGGAACACAAGGTTCGATACAAATCGGGCCGACTGGTAACGGTTCTCTGAGACCCTGACAGATCTTTCAGGATCGCAACTGGAGGCCATTGATCTGTGTTCCACGGTAGAAGTAGATAGGATGGCAGAAACGCTCACAGTGGTGCTCACGGAGGCCTGTGTTGCGTCGATGCCTAGAAAGCGTAAATTTAGAAAGTCCAACCCGTGGTGGACAAATAAACTAACTAAAATAAAGAAAGCCGTGTATAGTAAACGTAGGGTTCTCCAGAGAAGGCGAGAGGAACCCGCTTGCCTTCGGGTATTGCTGGAGTATCGCTCGATGCAAAGGCAGTACTGTAGGGAGGTAAAGTGGGCGAAGCTCGCAAGCTGGCGGAAGTTTGTCACATCGCACGGTAACCAGGAGCCCTGGGGCTTCGTTTACAAGCAACAGACGTGCAAACTCCAGGTCGAGGGGGTGCTTAGCACACTCCGGTGTGGCGAATATTCCACAAAGACGTTAAGGGAGACTGCCAGCTACTTCCTGGACGCGCATATTCCAGATGACCGGGAGATAGAGGACACGCCTGAGCAGCGTGAAACTAGAGTCACGTGTAGGAACGCTCCGAACACACCCGACGCTCCTCCCGTCACGGTGGAGGAAGTGGCAAACGTGGTTAAGTTGTTTAGAAATAAGAAAGCTCCGGGTCCGGATTTAATAGAGGTTGCCGTTCTCAAGGCAGCCTGCAGAGTAATCCCCGGTCAGATAGCTAGGCTTTTCAATGGGTGCCTCCAGTGGGGCGTCTTTCCTTCTGTCTAGAAGGAGGGCTCGCTTCGAGTCCTTCTGAAGGGCGAAGACAAAGATGAGAGGGACCCAAAATCGTACAGACCCATATGTCTCCTCTCCGTAGTAGGTAAACTTTTCGAGAAAATTCTTAAATCTCGGCTAATGGACACGTCACTGGCTCCGGATAAGGTCTCCCGTCGACAATTCAGGTTCATGCCAGGAAGGTCGACGGAGGATGCTGTTGTTGAGTTGCGGCGAATGGTCTCTGTCTCTGAAAAGAGATACGCCGTTGCACTTCTCTTCGACATTTCCGGAGCTTTTGATAATGTCTGGTGGCCGCTAGTCTTAGATAGCTTGAAGAAACGTGATTGTCCGCGAAATGTATCCGAGGTGCTCCGGAGCTATTTCGACGACCGTAAAGTAAAAATCGCGCTTAGTTCCGCGGAGGTGTCCAAGCGAGCAACGAGGGGGTGCCCGCAGGGTTCCGTCCTCGGTCCGGCTTGCTGGAACCTCATGTTTGATGGCCTATTAAAGATACTAGAGGAAACGGTTCCTGACAGATTTGCCGCGTACGCGGACGACCTCGTGGTTGTCATAAATGGAAATTCGCGTCGAGAACTAGAGACAGAAGGCCAGCGTGTAGTAAAACCCTTTGGCTAAAAGGTTACGAAGCGTAGAGATAATATCGGGTAGGGTCCGTCGTTCAACCGGAGGGGTCGGAGACTTCGGCGATGGAGGCGCGGCCTCGTAAATTCCTCGGGATCACCGCGCTTTCGAACGGCGGTCGCGTCGCGTAGATTTAGTTAGCTCCTGGTTAGGTAGGACTGCTCCAACTTAATATTCCGCTTATCCACGGCCGGCACCTAGGTGTGCCACATGGCCATATCCTACCTACCCGTCCTGACCACATCCCAATCCACCCAACATCTCCGCCCGACAGGGTCAGAAGCGTGTATCCAGGCAGGATGCAAATGGACAGGCCTTCCCGTGGTTCCCTGTGTACACTGCCAGTGGGGGATGGTGCACTGAGTCGGCCGCAGGTCGTGGACAGGCGTAGTTTTAGATGCACCAGGGTGGTAGGCGATCAGAGGAGCTCCATTGGTATGTGACCGAACTGTCCATTCCCGCGATAAGGATCCCGTGGGCGTATCTGGATTTTTCCATCGCCCGGCTCGGGGCGGTTTCGATAGACAGTGGATGTAAAATGTGGCGTTTGCCTGAAAAGGCGAGGAAGCACGAGCTTTTGCCATTCGTGGGAAAAGCTCACACATTAAACTGCCCTTATCGACGAATCTCAATTGTGCGAGGCCTTGCGCCACGGCGTTCGGCCATCTTGGCCGTTCGGCTACGTGACAGAGATTTCGCAGAGGCACGGTCAATATTTCTTTTATCATGTCCATCCAGGACCCTGCTAACAACCCGTACTAATATTTTTAATCTTTCTTTTAATGACGAAGGCAATAATTCATTAATGTCGAATTCTAACGCTGTCGTTCTTTAAGACGAAGATAAACTTAATGCTATTGCTCTCTCTTTATCCCCCCTTTCCCCATCCTCGGATCCCGCATCAAATTCTGTAAATAATCCTAATCCTCGCGAGCTTCGTCCGCCTTACCTCCCTACTGTACTGCCTTCGTAAAGAACGATACTCCAGCAGTACCCCGGAGTAGGTAGCTTCCCCTCGCACTCTCTGGAGAACCCTATGTAACCTGTACACCTTTTTCTTTATTATTGTTAATTTATGTGTCCACCACGGGTTGGACTTCCTAAACCTACGCTTTCTAGGCATCGACGCAACACAGGCCTCTGTGAGCACCACTGTGAGCGTTTCTGCCATTTTTTCTACATCTACTGTGGAACACAGATCGATGGCCTCCAGTTGCGATCCTGAAAGATCTGTCAGGGTCTCAGAGAACCGTTCCCAGTCGGCCCGATTTGTATCGAACCTTGTGTTCCCAGTTCCCCGATCAACACCTGACTCTTTTGGCACTTTCAACCTTATGTCCACTGCCCTATGGTCGCTGCTAGTCCAGTCACATCTCACCTTCCAATCACCGATGAAATTGTTCATGGAGCGCGACGCCAAGGTTACGTCAATGAATGACGAACCTCTTGTCGTCCAATAGGTAGGTGGCTGTCCAGCATCGTTAAGAACTAATAACCCGAATGCCCTAATGAGGTCCTCGAATTTGGCATCTCTTTCGTCAGTCTCTTGGCGGCCCCAGAGTGACGACCTAGCGTTCGCGTCAACGCCTACGATGACTCTATCCCCCCTCAGCGAACGAAACACCATCTCGAGGTGCCTGAGGTGCTCCTCAATCTTGTCGCTGTACTGGAAGTAGCACGAGACGACGTAGAAAGAGAAGCTGGGGGCCTGTATTTCTACACAGGCACAATGCGCGGTGCTAAGCTGCGAAACGAAAACTGATTGAAAATTTGGATTACTAATCGCCACCGCCGCCCACGGACGTTGCGAGCGGACGGCGGCAACTTTCATCCCTACGCCTAGACCTATAATAGTATGACTCGAGCCCTGCTTCCTAACATGCGGTTCCTGCAGTAACAAAACGTCTAATCGCTTTCCAGCTACGAGCTAGCGCACCTCGCCCGTTACTACAGCCGAACGTCGCATGTTCAACTGTAGCATCCTAAGACCCGTGGACGCATTACCTAAGCTAACGGTTGTTTTTGACCTATCTAATTCTTGTGGCAACGGGCCACTCGCTGTGTGAGGTGGGGTGGGGTCCGCGAAACTAACCGTCTTTCGCTCCGTTTTCGCAGTTTCGACGGATCTAAGCGCGGATCTAATCGCGGGCTTACCTATTTCACGTACTACTCTAACGTTATCGCTATCGACGGTTCCTAATTTCCGCACTAAATTTATCGACGCCGACCTAATTTCGGAAATCCAGCAACGCTCTAAGACGACGGACGCAGACCTAATCGCTGGAGTCGCGGAAACTAAACGTTCTAACCCGACGGACGCGGAACTAATCGCGGCTTCACGGCGGACTAACGCGGTTCTAACGTCGGGAAGGCCGTCTTCCTGGGGCTGTGCACCATCTCGAATCGTGTCCCGGGCCCGCGCGCGCACAGCTCGGTGAGGCGCTCTCGAGGAGGCGGAGGCCGCCACCGAGCACACGGTCGAACAGACCCGCGACCCAACGACGGAGACACCCCGCGCATCCCTAACAGCGGCCGCGCCAGACCGGAAGCGGTCGGCCAGGCGGGCACACCTCCTCACCACGTCAGAAATTTTAATTTTAAAACCCATATTTTGTTCCCACGAGTACGGTGGAAGGGGTGGTCGAACGACGTAGAGCCACCTTTACGCCGCCAAGCCTAAATACGCCGGGAGGACGGCAGGTATCCCGGGACGGACCGTTATCGATCGCGACATTTTGCGTCTACGCGACCATGCAGACCCTAAGCACGGTTCCTACACCTTGGTCTTCAGACCTCTGCGGACCGACCGCGACGCAAGCGACCGCGACGACGACGACGAAATAACGACGCAATAACGACGCAATAACGACGCCTATCGACGAATCGCGAACGGCGACAGCCGAGAACCGAAAGTACCTGAAAATAAAAAGGTTATTAACACATCCACGCACACACACGCACACACACACACACACACACACTCACACACATACACACATACACACATACACTCACATTCACTCGTGGGAGTCACCGACATCGGGGTGATCCCCGCCTCTGGCCCGGCGGGTGACTGAGTCACCCATCCAGTCCTTCGGGCGAGGGCCCCGACCGGCTCCCACTTTTCCCCACTAAGGGACGCTTCACGGCAGGAGCACCCACCGCTCAGCACCCTCATCCCCTGCGGGAGCACCCGCCCAAGTCACGGGCGGAGAGCTAAGCTCCCCCTGCAGTGCCGTGCCACTGGGCGATTGAAGTCGGGGCCGCCAACCCCTTCCAGCGAACGAGACTGGCCTGCGGCAGCAGACCTCGTCTCTATGGAGTCGCTGGGCTCCATCTGCACCCAAAGCCGGGAACCGTGCTATTTGAAAGCGGGCGCCACCCCGAAGAAGGTAGAGTTAGAGACCCTGGGACAATCGGTCGAGGAAGAAGGATGGGAAGTATAGGATGGGTTGGAAGAAAGAATGGGTTGGGTGTTCTCCCACCCGTAACCAGCCCCATTGTGCCGGGTTTGGAGTCAGGGTTTTCCTTCCCCTATCCGCATTAGGCCCTAGGCCCGGAGGGAGCGGAATCCCCCCTTCCTCCTTTTCCGGGGAGGGAAGTGCAATGGTGCGCTCTTAGACCCCTCAACCCGAAGGAAGAGGGGAGCCCCTCCACCACGACAAGGTGGCGCACCATCGGAGGAGCGTCGATAAGGACAGTTTAATGTGTGAGCTTTTACCACGAATGGCAAAAGCTCGTGCTACCTCGCCTTTTCAGGCAAACGCCACATTTTACATCCACTGTCTATCGAAACCGCCCCGAGCCGGGCGATGGAAAAATCCAGATACGCCGACGGGATCCTTATCGCGGGAATGGACAGTTCGGTCACATACCAATGGGGCTCCACTTATCTTCCTATCACCCAGGTGCACCTAAAACTACACCGGTCCGCGACCTGCGGCCGACTCAGTGCACCATTCCCCACTGGCAGTGTACACGGGGAACCACGGGAAGGCCTGTCCATTTGCATCCTGCCTGGATATACGCTTCTGACCCTGTCGGGCGGAGATTTTGGGTGGATTAGGATGTGGTCGGGACGGGTGGGTAGGATATGGCCATGTGGCACCCCTAGGTGCCGGCCGTGGATAAGCGGAATATTGGGTTGGAGCAGTCCTACCTAACCAGGAGCTAACTAAATCTACGCGACGCGACCGCCGTTCGAAAGCGCGGTGATCCCGAGGAATTTACGAGGCCGCGCCTCTATCGCCGAAGTCTCCGACCCCTCCGGTTGAACGACGGACCCTACCTAATATATGCTCTACGCTTCGTATCCCTTTAGCCAAAGGGTTTCGCCGCAGTAATCGGTAAATAGCGAAGGCCTCTTGGCTCGACATGAAGAAACGCGCCACGTCTGGCCATTGCCGTTTGTCTTACGGACCGCGCTGAGCAGGGCCTCTCTCTGCGCATCGAACATCTTGATAATTGGCGGCCTATCCCCGAAGTCGACGGCTCTCTTTATTTTTGTTCTTCGCTTCCTATCCGGTCGCGCTCCTCTCCGCCTACCTTGTGAGTTTCGCACGCTCGCGATCGCGTTGGATTTCAGAATGATGGCTTCAGTTTTGCGCTCGGAAATCTGAAGCTTCGCGAACCTACACCATTCTGTTATGTCGTTCATTACACGCTGGCCTTCTACCTCAAGTTCTATACGCGAGTTTCCGTTTATGACGACCACGAGGTCGTCCGCATACGCAGCAAATCTGTTCGGGATCGTTTCTTCGAGTATCTTTAGTAGGCCATCAAACATGAGATTCCAGCAAGCCGGACCGAGAACGGAATCCTGCGGGCATCCTCTCGTTGCTCGCTTGGACACCTCCGCGGAACTAAGCGCGATTTTCACTTTGCGGTCGTCGAAGTAGCTCCGGAGCACTTAAAATACATTTCGCGGACAATCGCGTTTCTTTAGACTATCTAATACAAGCGGCTACCAGACATTATCAATAGCCCCGGAAATGTCGAAGAGAAGTGCAACAGCGTATCTCTTTTCAGAGACAGCAACCATTCGCCGCAACTCAACAACAGCATCCTCCGTCGACCTTCCTGGCATGAACCCGAATTGTCGACGGGAGACCTTATCCGGCGCAAGTGACGTGCCCATTAGCCGAGATTTAAGAATTTTTTCAAACAGTTTCCCTACTACGGAGAGGAGACAAATGGGTCTGTACGATTTTGGGTCCCTCTCATCTTTGTCTTCGCCTTTCAGAAGGACTCGAAGCGAGCCCTCCTTCCAGACAGCAGGAAAGACGCCCCACTGGAGGCACCCATTGAAAAGTCTAACTATCTGACCGGGGATTACACTGCAGGCTGCCTTGAGAACGGCAACCTCTATTAAATCCGGACCCGGTGCTTTCTTGTTTCTAAACGACTTTACCACGTTTGCCACTTCCTCCACCGTGACGGGAGGAGCGTCGGCTGTGTTCGGAGCGTTCCTACACGTGACTCTAGTTTCACGCTACTCAGGCGTGTCCTCTGTCTCCCGGTCATCTGGAATATGCTCGTCCAGGAAGTAGCTGGCAGTCTCCCTTAGCGTCTTTGTGGAATATTCGCCACACCGGAGTGTGCTAAGCACCCCCTCGACCTGGAGTTTGCACGCCTGTTGCTTGTAAACGAAGCCCCAGGGCTCCTGGTTACCGTGCGATGTGACAAATTTCCGCCAGCTTGCGAGCTTCGCCCGTTTTACCTCCCTACAGTACTGCCTTTGCATCGAGCGATACTCCAGCAATACCCGAAGGCAAGCAGGTTCCTCTCGCCTTCTCTGGAGAACCCTACGCTTCCTATACACGGCTTTCTTTATTTTTGTTAGTTTGTTTGTCCACCACGGGTTGGACTTTCTAAATCTACGCTTTCTAGGCATCGACGCAACACAGGCCTCCGTGAGCACCACTGTGAGCGTTTCTGCCATCCTATCTACTTCTATCGTGAAACACAGATCGATGGTTTCTAGTTGCGATCCTGAAAGATCTGTCAGGGTCTCAGAGAACCGTTCCCAGTCGGCCCGATTTGTATCGAACCTTGTGTTCCCAGTTCCCCGATCAGCACCTGACTCTTTGGGCACTTTCAACCTTATGTCCACTGCCCTATGGTCGCTGCTAGTCCAGTCACATCTCACCTTCCAATCACCGATGAAATTGTTCATGGAGCGCGACGCCAAGGTTACGTCAATGAATGACGAACCTCTTGTCGTCCAGTAGGTGGGTGGCTGTCCAGCATCGTTTATTACTATCAAACCGAATGCCCTAATGAGGTCCTCGAATTTGGCACCTCTTTCGTCAGTCTCTTGGCGGCCCCAGAGTGACGACCTAGCGTTCGCGTCAACGCCTACGATGATTCTATCCCCCCTCAGCGACCGGAACACCATCTCGAGGTGCCTGAGGTGCTCCTCAATCTCGTCGCTGAACTGAAAATAGCACGAGACGACGAAGAAAGAGAAGCTGGAGGCCTGCACTTCGACACAGGCACAATGCGCGGTGCTAAGCTGCGAAACAAAAATTACTTGATAATTTGGATTGCAGATCGCTACCGCCGCCCACGGGCGTTGCGAGCGGACAGCGGCAATCCTCATCCCTAGACCTAGTCCTACAAAGGCATGGCCCGAGCCTTGCTTCCTAACGTACGGTTCCTGCAATAACAGCACGTCAAGCCGCTTTTTAGCTACGAGCTGACGTACTTCGCCCGTTACTACAGCCGAACGTCGCATGTTCAGCTGCAGAATCCTAACTCCCGTGGACGCATTTCCTAATCTAATCGGCGAATCTGTCCTATCTATTTCTTGTGGCAACGGGCCACTCGCTGTGTGGGGTGGGGTGGGGTTCGCGAATCTAGCCGTCCCTCGCATTATCGTATTTCTCGCAGAGCTAGACGCGGAGCTAATTACAGGCCTATCTGTTTCGCACGCTGCCTGTCTGTCGCTATCGGCGGTTCTTAATTTACGCTCTATCGCTGTCGACGACGCGGACCTAATCGCGGAAATCGAACACCGTTCTAACACGACGGACACGGTTCTAATCACGGCTACCTCGTGACGGACTAACGCGGTTCTAACGTTGGGAACACCGTGTTCTTGGGGCTGTGCACCGCCGCGTGCTGGATGTTGGGTCCGCGCGCGCACAGCTCCGTGAGGCGCTCTCGAGGAGGCGGAGGCCGTCAACGAACGCGCAGTCGCGCAGACCCGCGACCCAACGACGGAGACACCCCGCGCTTCCCTAACAGCGGCCGCGCCAGACCGAACGCGGTCGGCCAGGCGGGCACTCCTCCTCACTACGTCAGAATTTTTATTTTTGTAACTCATTTTTAGTCCCACGAGTATGGTGGAAAGGTGGTCGGGCGACGTAGAGTCACCTTTACGCCGCTAAGCCTAAATACGCCGGGAGGACGGCAGGTATCCCGGGGCGGACCGTTCGCGACCGCGACATTTTGCGTCTACGCGATCATGCAGACCCTAAGCACGGTACCTACACCTTAGTCTTCAGACTTCTGCGGACCGACCGCGACGCAAGCGACCGCGACGACAACGACGACCTAATGACGCCTATCGACGAAGCCACCGGCGGCACAACCGAACCCGAAAGATTTCGAGGGATAGAGCCGATTCTCCTCAAGACAAGTCCGACTCTCGGCTGTCGAGAAGCCTTCGGCTCCTCAAGACGAGTCCGATCCTCGGTTGCCGAGAAAGTTTCGGCTGTGTTCTGACTAGTCCTCAGGGGAAGGGAAAGGGAAGAATGCCGTTTTTAGGGGCATTCTTTTATTGCCACATAAGAGCCATTTGGCCAGCAGAGCTGAAGACTCGCAGAGCTGACGACTCGTGGCTATGCAGTGTTTGCCCGTCGATAAGGACAGTTCAAGTGCCAAACAGAACAGTGATGGCAGAAAAGAGAATCCAACACTCGCCACAGAGAGAGCCGCGGCCAAGCAAATCGTCCGCCAAGCGATATTTCGGTTAATAGTCACTAATAACTTAGAGCACAACCTCTCTCACGTGTATATCGTGTCGTGGTCTAAACGGAAGTCCCTCTCGAGGCCTGTCTGGTCTGGGAGGTGCAGCGCCGTTCCCTGGCCGCAATGGTGGCCGGTAGGGGAAGATTTCTCCCTCCGCGCCGTGATGCGGGCCATGGTGCAGGAGGAGGAGCAATAGAGGGCGATGGCCTCCTTTTGTAAGAAGGTCATGAGGACCAAGGAGGAGGCGGAGAGGGACCATCGACGGATGCCGCCCCCGGAAGCGCAGGATGTCGCGGCCCGGAGGATGCGGCGAGGGAGGAGAAGGCAACCCATGACTGGGCCCTAGGCCCCAGCGCGGGACTGATTGAGCGAGGGAGGCCTGCTGAGGGCCCACTCCCCTCCTCACTGCAGGTTAGGTGGACAGGTGGGGAGCTAGAGGGAGGTTCCGGGGCTGGCATGGCCTGATGGCCTACCTGGTGGCCCCTCCATCCCTCTCCCTACCCAGCATAAGAAGGGGCCGTGGCGAGGGGGCCCCGGTGTGGAGTGGGGAGATCTCCCACCGGGACAGAACCTCATTAGACGGAGCCGAGAGGCTGACGGGTGTCTTCCCTCCCAGCTACAACGAGGGATTGCGGTGGGGGAGTCGCGGAAGAATACCTGTGGCGTGGCCGTGGGGTTTTAGCCGGTAGGAGTCCGGCATAACCCTCTCTTCCTCCCCGGGGAGAGAGGGTATCCATGAGGATTTCCCCTGCGTATAAAAAAAATGTATGTTCGTGCATAGTATAGCGACCAGCTAATTGCCGAAGGCACCCCGCGTGAGCGCCCGCGTCTGACGGTCAGTTGCGCCGTCTTTGCCTCTTGTATCCGACCTGTAATAAGTAAAATATTTCTTTTAATAATTAAAAAAAAAAAAAAAAAAAAAACTATTAAACTAAAGAATGGTTCCTATATAAATAAATGAATGGTCTTAAAGGAGCAAATATTACGAACATTAAAGTTAAAGTCAAAGTTTAAAAAACTAAATTTGATATGTCGAAAAAGCAATAATGACACAATAGATCGCTGTTAATATTATATAATTTAAGTTGTTGTGTTGAATCATAATACACAACCTCGCAACGCCATTAGTATCATCTAAAATTAAAAATTTTCAAATAATAAACGTTTCTGTTCTGCACTAGACTCTCTTCAGTATAGAAATATGAACATATTTTTGACACGATTAATTCACGTTTAAGCTATTTATTTAATAATAGAAATTTATTGGAAGTGAAATCAAACGCTACTGGAGATCCTTGGCGTTTCTTTCTATTGCCTTACATAGGTTCTGTGTCCGAAAAGTTTAATTCCCTTATTAGAAAAGCTGGTTTTCGATCTACACAGGGTTGGATAGCCTAAAACCATACATCAAGACACAAAAAGATCCTCTTCCAAAATCCGTAAAAAACAACGTAGTCTATCGTAATTGTGAGGCTTCTTACGTTGGTCAAACAAAAAGAATGTTAAAAACTAGGATTATAGAACACCGCAACCAAATAAAGAGTCGTTCTCAAAAAAATTCAGTGATTACTGAATAGACTTCAGTTACAGACTTTAATTTAATTATGACTTTGATTGGGAGAACATTCAGATCCTTGATAATGAACCGGGCTACTTTAGGAGATTAATATCAGAAATGTTATTCATAAAAAGACAGTCCTCAGGCCTTAATATGCAGGAGGATACCGAATTACTACATGAGTCTTATTTGCCACTTATTGAAAATTTTAAAAAATTTTAAAAGATTTTAAATTAAAATTTCGGTTCAAAAAATATCAACGTTTTTTTCTTTGTCTTCTACTTAGACATTTATTATCTGATGTATCGTCACAATTTAGTGTTATTATTGTTTGCGTTATTTACCTCGACACTCAAATATTAATAGTCTAGTCTATATCGTTCACTGGAACAGACGTATTATTATGTTATGTCCTTAATTTTGTATGTTTGATTGTTTCTCGGGGGGGGGGGATTGAGTGTTACACGATCTTAACTCTTTCTCTAGTAAATATAATCTCTAGTAAAATAATAAAAATCTCTAGTAAAATATAATTATCGAACCCGATATCAACAAGATTTAGAAAATTTCAATTCGAATAGTGCAAAATAAAATTAATCAAATAATTTTAAATAATTAATTCTAGATTAATTCTTTAGATTCTTATTCTTATAACGTTTAAACTAATAATTGTTTTTCTTTTAATCAATATCTTACTGATATAAAGGTACCCATTCGATTTGTCTCAAGAAATTTTCAAGTATTCGCACATTTCGTAACATTCATGTATAATTTCGCGTATATATAATATATAACATTAATAAAAATTATAAAAATATTTTGGATACATAAATTTGTGCATGTATTTTATTATACATATGAATAAAATCGTATATATCTAAAAACTAATATTTCAAAATGGCGATGGATGTCCAATACCTGCAAATAGTTTCTTAAAAGAAATTAAAAATTAATGTTAATAACTTCAGTACCTAGAAATAATTTTTTAAAAGAGAGACAAATTATATTAATTAAAAATATATTCATTCGTAATCATTTTTATCAAAAAATTAATAAAAATTAATCACAAATTATTGAAATGAAATATGAATATAACTATGAAATTATTTGAAAAATAAAAATTTATACACAACGCTACATCCATATTTAATCTACTCTTAAATCTTTGTGGCATTAGATAATAATAATACCAATCCTAATAATGATAAAACATTTTTAACGAAGAAAAGAAAAGATACATTTCTCTCATCTATATATATATTATTTAAATAAATTCGACTTAAAGAAGCGTATGACGTTCGTCGTTGAATTATTATCAAAATCATTGCTTTCGGAAATTGCCACAAAACCTGGGATTAGTTCCTTCAATCTTATAATAAAAATTCCCAATTTTCAACAGAGCACCGAACTAGAATGCGAATGGATGTCACAAGAACCGGTGAGAAATAATTCTCCATGATGAAAATCGTTTCGAGTCCTTGGCGGTACGAGCCACATTCATTAACGTTTATTTAACGGAAGGAACAATGATAACTCTTTTATTAAAACGACAATCTCGTCTAAGAACGCGAAAAGAACGGAAAAACACAGTGATTTCACAACCGTAATTTATTAATTTATTTATGAATATTTTCCGATACGAAATTCGTAAGTACAATTATAATTAAAAAATCAAATTATTAAATTCATAATAATTAACTCGTTTCCATAATATCGGAGGTGATCGTTAAATTTTGCGAAGCTAATATTTAATCGTTGACTTATTACATCGAATCTTCACTCTCTTATTCGACATTTCTTTATATTTAATTAGAAATATTTAGGAATATTATGTGACGAGAGGAACAGCGATCAAATTCTTTTGTTAAAATGATAATCTTGTATAAGGACGCGAAAAGAATACGGAAAGAACAGGGTATTTTCGCAATCATATTTTAATAATTTATTTTAAGAATATCCGCGCGATATGGAATTCATAAATAAATAAAGATAACGGAAAGCATATCATTAAATTTATAATAATTGACTCGCGATTTTGTAACGAAGGCGTCCGTCAAATTTTAAAATGCTTATATTTAATCATTAATTTAACATCAAATTTTTACATTTTATATAAAAATTTTCCGAATTTATTAATGACTCTTTGAAATGAAAATACAAACAGTTACTCTTTTATGATTATTCCAAAAATATATACTTCAGAAACAAATACTTCAATTTAATGAATTACTGTTATCTTAATTACTATTATGTAATCATTATACGTATACTTTCGATAATTTTTCGTGTAATTTATATAAGAATTTACAATCGTAAATACAATTTCATATAATATAATTATAATTATAATTGTATTGTATTTTACAATTAAAATATCAATGTTGGATTATAATTAAAATACAATTATAACTATTTATAATTTACAATTTACAAATTTATGATGCTATCAATATCAAATAATAATATTCGATTTATTCAAATATTTAATAACATTGATATAATAATTTGATATTGATAACATTAACATTTGGATTTAATATTATATTTGATTTAATACACATATATTTTTAAGTTTTAAAATAAAATATAGCATGTTTTGTTATTTCTTAAACGTTAATAATTATGCAATTTCTTTAATATTTCTGAAGATAAGTTTGATAATTTAAATTTCACTTTTAAAACAATTTTATTTTTAAAACATGTTATATTTATTTTTACAATGTTTTTAAAAATATATTCAACCTAATTGAAATAATTTTTATTAGAATTATTGGAATATTAAAAGAAAGAATGAATCTTTCTTAATAGCCCTAACAATCCTACTATTATAGAATTCTAATTGTTCAGGATTCGCCCTGAATTTCAAACGAAAATATCACCCCCCCGTAATACTGGCGCCATCCGTGCGCGCTAAATCGAACTCACAAATATAATTCCGTACGGTGTTTTTTCGAAATCAACCAGGATCCGCGTGATCGCGTAATAATACATGGTCCTGGCCAATTAGGCATCGGAAAATCACGTGATTTGACGTACCTGAACAGGATAGGCTCAAATCAGATCATCCAATACGCAATCGAGCCTTTATTATCCGGGAGAAAGGCTCTCTCCCGCTGAGTCACTGTTGAATCCTACCTAGTCATTGCGAGAGTCATGGAAAGTTAAAGCGAAGTCATTGTTGAATCCTTATCAGTGTCGAATTTTCGAGCAGCGAGAACCAAGATTTTGCAAGTGCTTTTGAAACATTAAGACTTGCAAAGCGCGATTATATTCAATAGACAAATTCTTGTATCAGATATCGTGACGGATCATTGGACAATTCATTTAAAGATAATCGATTCCGTTCAACACGTTCTGAGCGAGAGTGCCGGGATTCATCGGAGCGCCTCCACTCTAAATTAGAGGTGGAGCCTGTTTCTCATTGAGCCTCCGCTCATTCGTCGAACAGTGGATCGTGCGATCTCGCTCGCTCTCACAGACAGCCCGATAGAGCGCTGTCTCTCTCAGTTTCGCGTCAAACCGTGGAAAGTGCGGTCTCGCTCGCTCTCACAGACAGCCCGATAGAGCGCTGTCTCTCTCAGTCTCGCGTCGAACCGTGAATAGTGCTGTCTCGCTCGCAATCACGCGGACGACTGAAAGAGCGCTGTCTCGCTCGCTCTCACAGACAGCCCGATGGAACGCTGTGTCTCTCAAGTTCGTGCGTGCACCCGCGAATAGTGCGGTCTCGCTCGATCTCGCGGACGGCCGCAATAAAGCCGTCTTGCTCGCTCTCACAGACAGCCCAATGGAGCGCTGTGTCTCTCAAGTTCGTGCGTGCACCCGTGAATAGTGCGGTCTCGCTCGATCTCGCGGACGGCCGCAATAAAGCCGTCTCGCTCGCTCTCACAGACAGCCCGATGGAGCACTGTCTCTCTCAAGTTCGTGCGTGCACCCGTGAATAGTGCGGTCTCGCTCGCGCTCGCGGCAATAGAGCGCCGTCTCGCTCGCTCTCACGCGAACAGCTGATAACGCGCTGTATCATTTATATCAAGTGAACAATTGTATAGTACGATTTCGCCAAACCGAGTACGAATCTCGACGTGCTCAACTATTCGAAATAGAGTCGCATACGCATCGAAAGCTCATAACCTTGTACATATCGTGTATTTTGCGCAATAAACTTATCACCACTCGTATGTGGATGTCACTGTGGTATAATCAAAGGAACAATTTTACGTTATTTCATCCCGTCACTCATCCAGTGCGAAATCACGTGATTTGCAAACTCACGATACCTTCTCGGGTGTGTCCCGGCAAAATAAAATCGCAATTCAAAGTTGCGATCCCGAACACTAATGATCTTAAGAGTCCTATCAACCCTAATATCAATAGAAGAATTCTAATGATTTTACTTAATAGCCTTAACAACCCTACTTCCTGATTAACTAAAATTATTCGAGATTTGAGGAACCTATCTCTAATCATCACCTCACCTAATCATGTATATATATTTTAGTCACGTACCCTAACCGCGTGCCTTAACCACGTGCCTTAACCGCGTGCCTTAACCGTAGGTTCTTTAGGCCAGTTGAACCCCCTTTCGTTGATTCTGGCCACTTTCTTTCTCGATCTCTAATCAGAGATCGAAGAAGGAGATAATTACTCCTTGTTTTGCCGGATAATTAACTTATCACGCCCATATCACGGTGAGCGCCGTCCAGATTCGATTAGCCGGGCTGGAAAAGTGCTAGCTTTTGAAGCTCAGCATGCTCTGCTCCGATCACAGCATCGAGACACGATTGGTGGGTCAAACTACATGAAGAAAGACTTCATCGCCGTGGTTGAGGAGGCTTACCACGTGAACAAGGGCATCTTTCTGGATTACGTCGATCGGATCAGCAGCCCGGTTATCTTGACCGTCTCGGAGCCCGGCGAGTCTCCTCCTCACCGCACTACTTTGCCTCGAATCCAGCTGCCTCTTCTCTGGCAAGTATGAAGAATGGTCGTCGTTTCGGAACCTCTTTCAGTCCATCATCGGACTAGACGCCTCTCTTCCGTCCGTGGAAAAGCACCATTACCTGAAGGCGTGTCTGAAAGGGGAAGCAGATGTGTTAATTCGGAGCCTTCCGACTACGGCCGAAAACTTCACTCGAGCTTGGATGATGCTGAAAGATCACTTCGAAAACAAGAGGCTCCTCGTGCGCACTTATTTGTCACAATTCACGGCTCTTCAGCGCAAAGGGCGAATCCGCTACAGATTTACGCAAGCTGTATCTCAACGTTAGGAGCACCGTCGGTGCTCTCGAAAGTATGGACGGAGCTGACGGCCTCCGGAGGCTCCCCTCGCAGTGCTGCTTGCGACCGCGAGAGTCCGAGTCGCCGACCGGTTCGGCAAATTCCATGCAGCCCGGGCCCTCATAGATCCAGGTTCGGAATCATCTCTCATCACTAAATCTCTCGTTCAGCGCTTACGACTGCCTCGGAGCTCGGCATCGGTCGCTATCTTCGGCGTCGGCGATATTCAGACGGGGCGCTCGCGTGGCCTCGTTTCGGAGACGATCACGCAATGGAAAGGGGAAGCCTCCCTTGTATCGGCTCTCGTCTTCTCCAATCTCACCATCTACGAAGGAAACTTCCGAGCTAATCATCAGGCGTGGCGCCACCTACACGACCTTGACCTCGCCGATCCCGATTACCTGGCGGCGAATCCAGTTGAGCTCCTGCTAGGGGCCGACGCTCATGATGCCATCATCTTGGACGGCCTGCAGAAGGGAGGACCCCAAGAACCGGTGGCGCAGAAGACGACGCTGGGCTGGATCATTTCTGGATCGGTCAGTCCCGCGACTCCCTACGGACGATCCACTTCTCACCTGTGCCAGGTTGAAGAAGATCTGGACTCGCTCGTCCGTCAGTTTTGGCAACAAGAGGAGCTGCCGGTGACAGCCTCACTGCTGACCCCCGACGACCAACGTTGCGAGACTTCTTCCGCACAACTCATACTCGCACCTCCGAGGGCCAATACGTCGTCCGACTGCCGATACGAGAATCCCTGCCTGACTTGGGGATTGCCCGATTAGACACAGTACGATTAGACACAGCCAATTATATCGACCGATGCCTAGGGTAACCAGCACGATCAAGCACGATTAGCCAATCAAAGCCAGTTGTGTTCAATCATACTGTGTCTAATCAGAGGTGTATCGCCTGACTTAGCCTCCACGCGCCTTGCCGCTCTCCGTGTCCTCCGAGGGATGGAGAGGAAGTTCAGCCGAGACGGCGGCTTCCAACAACGCTACCAGGAGTTCATGCGTCAATACGAGGAGCTCGCGCACATGACTCCGGTGAGTCAGGACTTGTGAACAGCCGATCGTGTTGCTACTTCCCGCACCACGGAGTAGTCCGGGAAACCAGCGCGACTACCAAGCTCCGCGTCATCTTCAACGGCTCAACGATCTCGTCATTCGGTCACTCTCTAAATCAGTTCCTGATGGTGGGACCCAACCTACTGCCTCCGCTTGCCGACGTCCTTCTGCGATAGCGATTGCATCGCTACGTCTTGACTACAGATGTCGAAAAGATGTACCGCCAAATACTAGTACACAACGAAGACCGAGATCTGCAACGGATCATATAGCGTTACCAAGGAACTGACGAGCTCACGAACTATTAGCTGAACACAGTTACTTACGGTCTGGCTTGTGTGCCCTTCCTTGCCATGTGCACGCTCCATCAACTGGCCGACGATGAGGAGGCCCGGCGGGGCCACTGGGCCCCGCGTCCACTGGGCTCCAGCGTCTTGCGTCAAGACGTCTACATGGATGACGTCCTAACTGGTGCGCCCTCGGTTGAAGCCATCCAGGAGCTCCAACGGCAATTGACAAGAATTTGCAAGGCGGGCGGATTCCCGCTACGCAAGTGGGTCCGCTAACGACGACTCGCTACTGACAGGCATTCCTTGGAGCATCGGACGCAGCGCGAGCCTCGGGCTTGGCAACCTCACAAAACACACACGACTTTGGGCTTGCAGTGGCACCCGCGCACGGATGACTTCTCATTTTACACCCGCGACATCACTGTGACGGCCATCACCAAAAGGTCAGTGTTGTCGCTGACCTCCCGGCTGTTCGACCCTCTTGGATGGTTGGCTCCTGCGATCGTGAGCGCCAAGATCGCATTCCAAGGGACCTGGCTCCTGAGACTGGCTTGGGACACCTTCCTGGATAAAGAGTCTACCCGCTTCAGGAGACGATTCCGGATGAGCTGCCGCGTCTGGAGGACATCAGGGTCCCACGCTTTGTTCACACGTCGCCTTCCCGCGCTGACCCCGAGCTTCATGATTTTGCCGACGCCTCTGAACAAGCCTTTGCCGCAGTCGTGTACCTGCGGCAAGCTACCGATGCCTTTTGGGTCATTTCGCTCCTGGCCGCTAAAACGAAGGTCGCGCCGCTCAAACAGGTCTCTCTACCCCAGCTGGAGCTTTGTGCCGTACTATTGATCCGACTAGCCACACATTTTCGACGCATTCTGGGGCTGCCCGGTGCTTCGCTGCATTTCTGGTTGGACTCCACCGTGGTCCTGAATTGGATCCGGGGTCATCCAACTAGATGGAAGACGTACGTCGCTAATCGAGTATCCGAGATCCAGACGACGGCTCCCGACGGCTTATGGCATCACATTCCCGGGCCTCAGAATCCTGCGGACTGCGCGTCTAGAGGCCTATCACCAGCTACTCTCGTGGGACACGACCTGTGGCGAGGCCCTCCCGCGGCTCGTCACTACCTCCTCAGCATGGCTCCTGATGCGCTGCCCGCTTTGGACGATTTGCCCAAAATCCAAACGACCTCTCAGCGCTGAAGTCACCTCCTGAAGAGCTCGACGAACTCGTGCGGTTGTCTTCCCTCAACCAGCTGCTGCGCGTCACATCTTGGTGCCTCCGATGGTCGAGGCGGCGAGGAGCTCCGCTGGCAGCTAAGTCCTCTTCAGGGCCCTGGGGTTCTATCCTGACGGCGGATGAGATGGAGGAGGCGCGGCTCTTGTGGATCCAGCGAGTGCAATCCTGTCACTACAACAAGGAGCTTCAGTCTTTGCGTCAAGGCCACGCGCTTGATCGAGGTAGCAAATTTGCCCAATTACACCCTTTTTTAGATTCCCTGGAAGTCCTGCGGGTAGGAGATCGCCTCGAGAACAGCCTTCTATCGGATGACGAGCGAAATCCTGTGGTGCTGCCGTCTGACTCCCATTTTTCCCGATTGGTCGTCCAGGCTTGTCATCTTCGAACTCTTCATAGCGGAACGCAGCTCACGCTCGCGATGGTGCGTCAGCGTTACTGGATGCCCCGAGCGCTTGTCAAGCGGATCATTCCGACAGTGTGTCACTTGCACACGCTGGCGATCGGCTGCCCCGCAGCAGCTAATGGACGATTTACCTCGGGTGACTCCGGGAAAGCCCTTCCTGGACGTTGGGATCGACTATGTTGGACCCGTACAGCTGCGGACTGCTCGAGGGCGAGGTCACCGATCCTACCGGGCTTTTCATCCGCGATATTCGTTTGCCTACGCACCCGGGCCGTCCACTTGGAACCGATGTCCGACTACACCACCGACGCGTTCCTTGCAGCCTTGCGTCGGTTCACCTCCCGTCGAGGACTTTGTTGGACGATATGGAGCGACTGCGGAACGAACTTCGTGGGGAGCGGACACCCAGCTACGACGACTCTTCGCTGCCAGCAACCCGGAGCTACAGCGGATCCAGGGCGAGTTAGCGTGTGATGGCATCCACTGGCGATTCAACCCGTCGTCTGCCCTACACTTCGGTGGAATTTGGGAAGCTGCCGTAAAATCCATGAAGCACCACTTACGTCGGGTCATCGGAGACGCCATTCTTACCTTAGAGGAGATGGCGACCCTTCTCCCCAGGTTGAAGCGTGCCTGAATTCCCGGCTCCTCCAGGCCATGACGGACGACGCTGAGGACCTCACCGCCCTGACCCCGGGGGCATTTTTTTGATCGGTTCCGTCCCCTCGCCGTACCTGAACCGTCGCTGGCGGACCAGCCTGTCAGCCAACTTGATCGCTGGAGTTGCTGCAGCAGGATGCGGGAACCATTTTAGAAAGCGTTGGGCAGAGAGTACCTCCATACTCTCGGCATATCGGACAAATGGCAAAGAGAAACGAGTTGGTATATCGGTCGTCTCTGCCCCTGGTTTGCCAGGACAACACGCCATCTACCCGTGGCCCCCTGCTCGCATAGTCCTCACTCTCCGGCGAGACGGACGCGTGCGCGTTGTCACCGTCCGCACTGCTGGCCTCATTATTGAATGCGACGCGATCGCCAAGCTCGTCCTCCTA